>NC_057808.1:40824403-40849887 GCF_018294505.1 Triticum aestivum | reverse complement strand
CCGGGTGCGGGATCTACAACCGGCATCGCCGCTGGCGGGAGCCTCATCTTCTTGGCGCTAGGGCCAGCCGACTCCATTTTCCTTGTGGGCGTTGCGCCGAGCTCACGGGTTTGAGCAGAGTATCTAGAGACGAGCCTAGTGGCAGTGCGAGTGGGGAAGAAGGAGGGCTGGGGTTTTCTGTAGGAGTGGAAGAAGAGGAGCATGCATTTTCTGTACAGGTGAGGAAGAAGGTGAGCGGGGGTTTTCTGGACAAGTGAGGAAGATGGGGAGTGGGGGGGATTGGGGGGAGACGGAAGTGGTAGAGTGAGCTGCAGTATAAGTGGAAGCGAGGAGGAAGGAGGGTTTTTCTGGGATCGCCCCCTCTTCAAGAAATATGGGCTTCTCCTCGCAAAAAACAAAAACAAATGGGCTTTAAGATGGATAGGCTTTTGTATCGGCCCAGTCGGCTGCCCGTGTTTCGTACTGGAGGGCCTTGTGCTAGAGGCAGCCCGAGACACTCTCCAACTTATTGCCCATTCGAAAGAAAAAAAGAGACGTTTCTAGCTTATGGCTACTCATCGGTAACCTTTTTCAACTTGGTATCCACCAAATTAGAGGATGTGGTACTGGATGCAGACACTTACACTGGTCGCGTAGCGCGGCAAAGTGAGGTGTCAAATAACTGGCCTACAATATACTTACTAGATTGTGAAGGTTCACATGCTAGTCAGCATTCACATTAAACTAATCTTCAGAAGATACAGTATGCATACTAACATTCAGAAGAACAAAAGTTCAGCATGTTTATGCATCTCAATGATTCACCATACTATAACCAATACAAAGCTGTGAGAAGGTCTGGAAATAAAGAAAATCGGTCGATGCTTCTCTGAGAAAAGGGCCTCCCTGCGCACGCTTTAATTTCCTGGGCATGCTTGTTTCTTCTCAATGTTACGAGCACTTTGAGCATGTTGGAAACTCCACAGCTAGCTAGCTGCCTCATCTTGCAACTGATGCTGACACATTTGCACCAAACACATGAGACAATAGAGATGACTCAACATGAGTCCATATTGTGCAGTTCCCCTGAAATCATCTTTGTCGTGGAATTGTCACGGCAGATGTCCTCGTGCAAGGACTTAATCGTGGAGCCATCGCAGCTAGGAAGCTTAAAGGGGTTAAACGGGACAAGGAACATGAGGGTTATACTGGTTCGGCCCCTTACGGTGAAGGTAAAAGCCTACGTCCAGTTGAGGTGGTATTGATTAGGGTTTCGATCACCAGGAGCTAAGCCGTCCTGCCTGGTTATCGAGTTTGTCTTACCTCTCTCTAAACCGCCGCCGGGTCATCCCTTTATATAGAGAGGTTGACGCCCAGCGGCTCTCAGAGTCCTGGCCGGCTCATAACAGTGTCCGGCTCGGACTCTTAACTATTCTTGTCTTACACTACAAGTTTCACCCTAACGGCGGTTAACACTACGGGCCTTAAGCCATCTCCGGATCTTAAGCCCATTATTGACCCGCTGTCTTCAAGTTTGGTGCTGGGCTTCGCGTGATGTCCATTATGACGTAACCCGGCCCCTCCTAGGCAGGTGACTCTAACGGTTATATCCTCAACATTAGGCCCTAGATTGATTTGAACCAGCTCATGTCAATCTTCAATCCCTTTGAGAAAATCTTCCGGCTTACATTTGTGCGGAGGTTTTAACCCGCCGTGACGTCATCTTCTGGATTCCTGATAACCCGCCATGACGTCATCTTCCATTAAGTTCATTTTTTATTCTGTCATATCCCAACGGATCTTTATCTTTAATGGCCATCCCGAAAATCGAGGCGCTTCTGTGGCGAGATAATCACGCCGTGGCCTCCTCGTTTCTCGCGCCCACTTATTAGCCGCACCTTATAAATAAGCCCGGCCCACGAGCCTTCCTTCACTTTTCGCCTCCATGGTCTTCCTCCTCTCGCTACTGTACTGCCGCTCGAGCTCCACCGCCGCCGCCGCGGATCTCCTCGTCTTCACCAACTCAGGCCGCTGCATCAACCTGACTTGACCAGAAAAACGCGACGGATCTCTGCAGTAACTCTGCATCTGTAAGTTCTCCCCTCCCTGTTCCTTAGATCCGCATTAGCGATCTTCGAGTTCGTCGGTGTTCGTCACCGTTCGTCATGAACACTTTGATGGATTCCACCTTTACCACCTTTTCCTGATCCTTAGACAGTATAAAACTGCTGCGGTAATCATTTCGCACCCGTTTCCGAATGCACATAGATCCTTTCCACTGCACAGAGGCCCCGTTCGACCCTATGAACTTCATCTGTGTCGGTTCTAGGTCTAGAAATTTTTCTTTTTAGCCGGTCGTTTGATCCAAAATAATTACTGCGATCTGTGAAACTTGTTTGCGCCACACTTAGTCAAAAATTGCATCTGTTTAGCTATGGCGGCTCATATCTCCGGCTTAAAAGAGGCCACACGCTGTAAAATTTCCGGCTCATTTATGATAAAGCTATAAACAACTTGAATTACTTACGATGCCCACAGCGGCCTTAGATAACCCGACACAATTATCCATATGTCATTAGGCCCCTTCATAAGCCGCCATTTTGAGTGCTGAATTGTAAACTTCTTCCGGCTTATAGTTGAACCGGACATTTCCTTTTGTCATAGGCTTCATCTTTCACAATGCCGCCCAAGGCTCCCAAGGCACCCATCACGTGCAACTGGATGAGATCCAATGTTACTGACAAAACCTTAGCTGACTTCGTGAAGACGGGTTACCTGCCCAAGAAGGAGGTCATGTCTTATCGTGCCCCTAACCCGTCGGAGGAAAGACCTCAACCAAGAGATGGCGAGGTGGTGATATTTGCGGATCACATGAGCCGGGGCTTCGCACCGCCCGGCTCAAAATTCTTTAGAGATGTGTTGAACTTCTTTGATCTGCGGCCGCAAGACATAGGACCCAATTCCGTGTCAAATATTTGCAACTTTCAAGTATTCTGCGAAGTATATCTTGGCGAAGAACCCAGCCTACTGCTTTTTAGGGAGTTGTTCTATCTGAACCGCCAGAATGAGTGCGCAAACGGGCCTAGCTTGGAGCTTGGCGGAATCTCCATTCAACGACGGCGAGATTGCCTTTTTCCTTATGCTGAGCTGCCAAGCCACCCAAAGGACTGGAACCAGACATGGTTCTACTACCAGGACACTTCTCCGGCTGATGAGAACCCTCTGCCCGGCTTTCGTGCTCTGCGTCTGGAGCCAAATCACCCCCTGCCAGACAAGCTATCTCAAGCTGAGCGTCAACCATTGATCCCTACCATCAACAAGATTAAGGCTCTTCTGGGAAATGGCCTCAACGGTGTTGATCTGGTCTGGGTCTGGCTTTCTTGGCGGGTGATTCCCTTGAGCCGCCGCCCCGGCTTAATGTGTAATTACACGGGCTGGAAGGATGAGCCTCTGCGGCACAGCCCCAACGATCTACCTGAGGACGTCGTGGACGACATGACCAAGTCCCTCTTGAATGAGAGCTTAGCAGACCGCGGGAGAACCGGCTTAAGCCTTTTCTGCCAAGCTAACCCGGCTCCGGCGGTAAACCACTGACCTGAGCACCTTGCTTTCCCTTTTAATAGCTTTCATCTGAACCTTAAGAAATCTTTGTCGTATTTTTTAGGCTAATGACAAGTTCTGGAAGGTCAAGTACGACCATGAGGCGGCTAAAAAGGCCATGAAGGCTAAGAAAGCCACCAGGAGCCGCAAGAAGGGGAGTAAGCCTAGCGCCTCAGAGCTGCTTCAGCTAGACGATAGCTCTGAGTCAGAGGTAACCCATGTTTCGTCAGGCTCTTATTCTGCTTTTCGTCTGTTTTTTTAACCACCTTACTGACTTGACTATCCGCAGGATGACACCGGAGCAAGTAACCCGGTGACTGAAGAGGTAACTATACTTTCCTCCGACTCGGAGCCCTTGCCAAGGCCGAAAGTCCGAAGAGTAACCCGGAAAGTAAGATTTTCACATCCTTTTTCTTATCAAGATCCTCAATTTCTTTTGAAGCAACAGATTCATGAGAGCCGGAGACAAACCCGGGCCAACAAGGATGCATACCTCTCCTCCGGCTTACCCGAAGCATCGAGGAAACGCCGGACCGAGGTTATCTCCAACTTATACCCTTTTCATCCTTTAGAGGGCGTTACCCGTCAACCGCTCAATCCGTCTGATTCAAATTATCAGGAAACTTCACCTTCCTCTGGTGACTCTATGCAATCTAACCTGCCGGCTTTCAAGACCGCCCCCGGGTAATGATGATCATCTTATGCTGTGCTTATCTTTACTCATGCTTTTGTACTAACCTTTTGTCCTTTCAGTGCTCAAGCAAAGCTCAGCAAGAGGGTGAAGAAGAACAAACCGGTCGAAGAACCGGTCCTGACTGAACCAGAGGCTTCTGCTCAAGAGCTGCCATCTGCCTCAGCTCCTGAAGCCACCGCTCCAACTGACGAGCCAGTCATAGAGACCCCTACTAACCCGGAGATCCCCAGCCCAGCTCAGCCGGCCGATGACCCGGACGTTGTAATCACCCGGACAGAATTTGTCGAACCGGGGAGGCCCACTGTGCTGGCCAAATGCTCTGCCAAAGAAGAACTGCTGGAGCGCCGCAGGGCCAGACTGGAGATTACCGACTATGCGAACTTGAGCATTGGAGACATTGTTTCGGGTTACATTAGTCAAGTGCACAACAGCCGGGACCTGGAGATTGACATGGTGAAGCAGCTACAGCAAAAATCTGAGGTACAACTCTCTTGCTTACTCCATAATCATCCTTACCATGCTAGCCCCCAAGTCTATTACTTATGATAGAATAGGTTGTAGACTTAACTTCTGGCTTACCTTCATGAACCGGCAATTATAAATAGAGTCTTTCAACATACATTAGCCCCCAAGTGCCAAGTGTCTTTGCTTTGCAAAGCGCTTGGGACTTCAATGCTGCATGATGATTATTCACACTGTAATCCGGAATTTGTACAGGCTTCCTGCAAGACATTTGAATCTGAAATCTCTAAGCTGAAGAACCGCCTGAAGACTCAGGAAACTGAGACCCGGAAGGCCAATGCTAAATTCGAGTTCAGTGTTGCTGCACAGGAAAAACTGAAGAAGAAATTTGAAACAGAAAGAAAAACTTGGGCCGAGGAGAGAACCGCCTTGCTGAGCCGGGCCGAAAAAGCAGAGGCTGCTCTAACTGAGAGAACCGCCGAACTCTCCGGCTTAAAACGCCATGTGTCCCAGATGGTCTCCGCAATCTTCGGTAAGTCATTCTGCAAGCTTTTAACAAGTTTTCATTCTTTACGTCTCATAAGTCCCACTACTGCCATCGGCTTACCTGACTTTGTTAAACAGGTCCCAGAAGATCCAACCTAAACCAGAACGTTCTGACCAAGCTGAAAGTCGTGTACACCTTGGTGGAGCAACTCTATACCGGGTCACAGCGTGCGTTAGCCGTTGTGGCCCTGTCCAACGAGGTTCCGACTCACCTGGCGGATGTACTCTGGCGGCTTGCCGTTTTTCCTCAGCGCTTCCAAGAGCTAAGACGGGCCTCTGCAAGGGCTGGAGCTATAGCTGCTTTGAGCCGGGCCAAGGCTTTCCTTCCGGAGCTAGACCCGCCCGACATCGCTCTTGGATACCCCAGCCTGAAGGAAGACGGCACCCCCTTTGATCAAAAAGACTTTGCTGCCTGTGTGAAGAGTGTGCGCCCGGTGGCCACCCTGATTGGGAATGACACCGACCTTACCAAGTATCAGCCGGGCTACGACGCGGAAAATCAGAGGATCCCCACTCCACGTTATGAAGCCATCAGCTTGATCCCTCCGACTCGTAAGCATACCTTCGCCCCAGAAGTTGACTCGGCCGGGTTAATTGATGACGAGGCTCAATTTGAAGCATTGAGCGGCATTGACTGGAAATCATCAACCTTCCAGGTCATGGAATCAGCCGGAGGAGCGGAGAGGGATGAGCCGGAAGCTTCGACTCAACAAGCACCTTAACTTTTAGGCGGCTTATGGTTACACCTTAAAACAATGCCTCACCTTTTGGACTCTGAGAGTCTTGTAATAGAGTAGGACAAACACTTAACTTGTCGTGCCATCGTGCACGTGTTGAATGCTTAATTCCATTGAAGTTGCTTCTTTATATTCCTCCGGGTTACAATTGATCATTTATTTTCCTTATGCTTGAAGAACGGTCTTTAACCATCCTGCATAGAAAACAAATCACAAGTCTCTGGGCGGCTTACCGCACTGAGAGTCACAGACCTTATATATAACCCGGAATATGAACCAAAGTCACCAAAGACTTGGCCCTCCATTATATCCTCAATGTAACCATAATAGCATACTTACAAGCCTTCAAGTACACTCCCGGTTTATGTAACCCGAATGATGAGGTTAAGATCTCAACTCCGGTTCACCAGCATCAATAATACTTACTATGTGCTATCAATGTTGTGAATCAAAAAGAAGCCGGCGAAGGAAGAGCCGCCCTTGCACACTGTTGATATGACCAAAAGAACTTGTTGTAAGTCAGGAGATCAAAACTTAGGGGCTTCCGGTTCGAATGCGACCAGAGAACCGTCCCAAAGGGGTTAAGCTAAGATTCGAATGCGATCATATAGCCCCCAGTGGGTTTGGCATTGCCAATCAAGAGGGTATCGACAGCTATGTTCTCTTAGGTTCGAATACGACCCATGTTTGAAAAGGAAGCCCCCAAATGACTTTAAGAGTTGTTTAACGACGCTGATTCGAATACGATCCACGTCGGTTCCCAAAGGGGGTTGAGCTATGATTCAAATATGATCAAGGAAAAACTCCCCAATGAGCTCGGCAGGTTGCCTAATCAAGTGGGTATCGACAGCTATGTTCTCTTTGGTTCGAATACGACCTATGTTTGAACAGGAAGCCCCCAGGTGATCATGTTGTTTACGGCTAGATTCGAATACGATCATAAGCCGGATCCACCTCCAAGTGACCATGTGATGTTGTAATGGAAATAACACGTTTACCTTTGGAGGAGAAAAGGACAGAGGTCCTGCTTTATTATTTATCATAACATATACATGGCTATAGAAATATGTACATTATGAGAGCCGGTGGCTCAAGTGTAATAAGGCCGAAGCTGAGCTATGTTCCACGGTCGACGGGTCTCTTCCTCCGACTTACGTGAATCTTTGTGCTCCCGAACGTCGATAAGGTAGTATGACCCGTTGTGCAAGTTCTTGCTGACCACAAAGGGCCCTTCCCAAGGCGGGGATAACTTGTGTGCATTTGTTTGATCTTGGATGAGCCGGAGCACCAGATCACCTTCCTGGAAAACCCGGGACTTAACCCGGCGGCTGTGATAACGGCGCAGGTCTTGTTGGTAAATCGCTGAGCGAGCTGCTGCCACATCACGCTGTTCATCCAACAAGTAAAGAGCATCTTGGCGCGCCCGTTCATTATCCGCCTCGACATAAGCCGCGACTCGAGGCGAGTCATGACGGATGTCGCTGGGGAGGACTGCTTCCGCTCCATAAACCATGAAGAAAGGCGTGTAACCCGTAGACCTGTTAGGAGTAGTATCAATGCTCCATAACACGGAGGGTAACTCCTCCACCCAACAACCCGGCGTCCGTTGCAAGGGGGCCAAAAGCCGGGGCTTGATGCCCTTCAATATCTCCTAATTAGCTCTCTCAGCTTGACCATTGGATTGAGGGTGAGCCACTGATGAAACATCAAGTCGAATATGCTCTCGTTGACAAAACTCTTCCATGGCGCCTTTAGCCAGATTGGTACCATTGTCAGTTATAATGCTGTGTGGAAAACCAAAGCGAAATATCACCTTTTTCATGAACTGAACTGCTGTGGCCGCATCACACTTGCTAACTGGCTCTGCCCCAACCCACTTTGTGAACTTGTCAACTGCCACCAAGAGGTGGGTCTTCTTGTCCTTGGACCTTTAAAAGGCCCAACCATATCAAGCCCCCAGACCGCAAATGGCCAAGTAATTGGAATCATCCTCAGCTCCTGAGCCGGCACATGAGCCCGGCGTGAGAACCTCTGACAACCGTCACATCTACTGACCAAGTCCTCCGCATCAGCATGAGCCGTCAGCCAATAAAACCCATGACGAAAAGCCTTGGCCACAAGAGATTTTGAGCCGGCATGATGGCCACAATCCCCTTCGTGAATCTCACGCAAAATATCTTGGCCTTCCTCAGGGGAAACACAACACTGGAAAGTTCCAGTGACACTGCGGCGATGTAGCTCACCATTGATAATTATCATTGACTTAGACCGCCGGGTTATTTTTCGGGCCAAAGGTTCATCCTCAGGCAACTCTCCCTGGGTCATGTAAGCCAAGTATGGTACTGTCCAGTCTGGGGTAATGTGGAGAGCTGCCACCAACTGTGCCTCCGGGTCAGGGACAGCCAAGTCCTCCTCTGTAGGCAACTTAACAGAAGGGTTATGCAGGATGTCCAAAAAAGTATTAGGTGGCACCAGCTTTCGCTGAGAGCCCAGCCGGCTTAATGCATCAGCTGCTTCGTTCTTCCTGCGATCAACGTGCTCTACTTGGTAACCCTGAAAGTGTCCAGCAATGGCATCAACTTCACGGCGATAAGCCGCCATGAGAGGGTCCCTGGAATCCCACTTGCCTGATACTTGTTGAGCCACTAAATCTGAGTCGCCGAAGCACCTTACCCGGCTCAAGCTCATCTCCTTAGCCATCCGAAGACCATGGAGCAAGGCCTCGTATTCAATCGCATTGTTAGTACAGGGAAACATCAACCGTAGCACATAATGAAACTTGTTACCTTTAGGGGAAGTTAAAACAACTCCAGCCCCCGAGCCCTCCAATTGCCTAGACCCGTCGAAGTGAATAGTCCAATATGTATTATCCGGCTTTTCTTCAGGCACCTGCAGCTCTGTCCAATCGTTGATGAAATCCACCAAAGCTTGAGATTTAACAGCAGTGCGTGGTACGTATTTCAGACCATGAGGCCCAAGCTCTATAGCCCACTTAGCCACTCTTCCTGTGGCTTCTCTGTTTTGGATGATATCCCCGAGGGGAGCAGAACTAACCATAGTGATGGGGTGACCCTGGAAATAATGCTTAAGCTTCCGGCTTGCCATGAACACACCATAAACAAGCTTCTGCCAATGTGGATACCGCTGTTTGGACTCAATGAGCACTTCACTGACGTAGTAAACCGGCCGCTGAACCGGATACTCCTTACCCTCTTCCTTGCGCTCCAACACCACAGCCACACTGACGGCTCGTGTATTAGCAGCCACATACAGTAATAAGGGCTCCTTGTCAACCGGAGCAGCAAGAACTGGGGGCTCAGCCAGCTGTTTCTTCAAATCCTCAAAGGCAGCATTAGCAGCATCATTCCAGATAAAGTCATCAGTTTTCTTCATCAACTGGTACAGTGGCATGGCCTTTTCATCCAAACGGCTTATAAACCGGCTCAAAGCAGCGATGCGGCCTGCCAGACGCTGGACATCGTTTATACACGCCGGCTTAGCCAGAGAGGTGATTGCCTTGATCTTTTCCGGGTTAGCTTCAATGCCTCTGTTAGAAACCAGGAAACCCAAGAGCTTGCCTGCGGGAACACCAAAAACACACTTGGCCGGGTTAAGCTTCATCTTGTAAACCCGGAGATTATCAAAGGTTTCTCTAAGGTCATCTACCAGGGTCTCCTTCTCCCTGGACTTAACCACGATATCATCCACATAGGCATGAACATTGCGCCCAATCTGGTTATGAAGTCAATTCTGCACACAACGCTGATAAGTCGCCTGTGCACTCTTGAGTCCAAAAGGCATAGACACATAACAGAAGGCTCCAAAGGGAGTGATGAACGCCGTCTTCTCCTGGTCCTTAACTGCCATTTTAATCTGATGGTATCGAGAATAAGCATCCAAAAAACTTAAGCGCTCACAACCCGCCGTAGCATCAATGATTTGATCAATACGGGGGAGAGCAAAAGGATCAGCCGGACACGCCTTGTTTAAGTCCGTGTAGTCCACACACATCCGCCAGGTGCCATTCTTCTTGAGCACGAGCACCGGGTTAGCTAACCATTCCGGATGAAAGACTTCGACAATAAACCCGGCTGCCAAGAGCCGGGCCACCTACTCACCAATGGCTTTCCGCCTCTCCTCATTAAACAGCCGAAGGAATTGCCTGACCGGCTTAAATTTCGGATCAATATTGGGAGTGTGCTCAGCGAGTTCTCTAGGTACACCTGGCATGTCAGAAGGTTTCCATGCAAAAATGTCCCTATTCTCACGGATGAACTCGATGAGCGCGCTTTCCTATTTTGGATCCAGATTGGCACTGATGCTAAACTGCTGAGATGAGTCACCTGGAACGAAATCAACAAGTTTAGTCTCATCAGCTGACTTAAATTTCATTGTCGGCTCATGCTCCGTGGTCGGATTTTTCAGAGATGTCATATCTGTTGGGTCAACATTGTCCTTGTAAAACTTCAACTCCTCTGTTGCACAAACAGATTCTGCATAAGCCGCGTCACCTTCCTCACACTCCAAGGCTATCTTTCGGCTGCCATGAACCGTAATGGTCCCATTGTGACCCGGCATCTTGAGCTGTAAATATACATAACACGGCCGTGCCATGAACTTGGCGTAAGCCGGCCGCCCAAATATGGCATGATACGGACTTCTTATCTTGACCACCTCAAAGGTCAATTTTTCCGCCCTGTAGTTGTACTCATCTCCAAAGGCCACTTCCAGCTCGATCTTACCTACTGGATAAGCCGACTTACCAGGCACTACACCATGGAAAATAGTATTGGACTGGCTGAGGTTCTTATCAATCAACCCCATACGACGGAAGGTCTCCTAATAAAGGATGTTGATGCTACTGCCTCCATCCATGAGCACCTTAGTGAACTTATATCCTCCCACCTGAGGAGCCACTACCAGGGCCAGGTGACCCGGATTATCAACCCGGGGAGGGTGATCCTCCCTACTCCACACAATAGGCTGCTCAAACCATCTTAAATAGCGTGGAACCGCCGGCTCAACAGCATTCACAGCCCTCTTATGAAGCTTCTGATCTCGCTTACACAGACTGGTGGTAAACACATGATACTGTCCACCATTGAGCTGCTTTGGATTGGTCTAGTATCCCCCTGCTGCTGTTGATGACCCTGGCCGGACCGCTGATTAAAGCCCCCTTGAACATTCTGAGGATTAGGATTTGAGCCGCCGCCCGGGCCATGAAAGCCGCCAGCGCCTGAGCCGCCGCCCGAGCCATTGTTGCCATTAAAGGCATTGGAATTCTTAAAGGCCTTCATGATTGCGCAATCTTTCCATAGATGAGTAGCTGGCTTCTCCCTAGAGCCATGCCTTGGACAAGGCTCATTCAACAATTGCTCAAGCGTTGGGCCTGAACCGCCGGCTCGGGGAGGTGGCCTCCCCTTACGTCGCTGGTTGTTACCCTCTGAGCTAGCATTGGCCACAAACTCCATGCTGCCATCAGCCTTACGCTTGCTACCTCCTTGGTTCGCCGGGTTATACTGAGGACCCTTGCCAGTGCCGTTAATCTTTCCCTTCCCTGTCCTTTCATCGTCTGACGCGGGATCCTTGGTACTATCAGAGTCGGCGTACTTGACGAGAGCCGCCATCAGCGTACCCATATCATTGCAATGGCGCTTGAGCCGCCCGAGTTTCATCTTCAGGGGCAGGAAACGACAATTCTGATCCAACATTAAGACTGCAGAGCCGGCATCCATCTTATCAGATGAATGTATTATCTCTTTGACCCGGCGAACCCAATGGGTTGTAGACTCACCCTCCTGCTGTTTACAGTTAGTAAAATCCACAATTGACATAGACTGCCTACAGGTATCTTTGAAGTTTTGGATGAACCGGGCTTTCAGCTCAGCCCAAGACCCGATGGAATTCGGTGGCAGCCCTTTCAACCAAGTGCGGGCTCTCCCATCTAACATCATGGTGAAATACTTGGCCATTGCCGCTTCGCTGACCTCCAGCAACTCCATGGCCATCTCGTAACTCTCGATCCAGGCTCCGGGTTGTAAATCAGCCGTGTAATTAGGCACCTTCCTAGGCCCCTTGAAATCCTTGGGCAGACGTTCATTGCGGAGAGCCGGCACCAGACAAGGGACACCCCCAGTCCTCGTAGGTATACCCGCGTCGATGGAAGCCGTCGGATAAGCCGGGGGTGGCTGGTAAGCCGTCAACTGAGGCACCTGCTCCGCCTCTTGCCGTGCTCTGTCTTGGTCTACCGCGTGAAAGGCTCCGTTATGAGCCGGGCCGTGGCCAGGAGGCAAGTCATGGCATCGGACATTACTTGAGCCGGTCGCTGAGACCATATGTCTGCTATAAGTCGGGCTCCGTCCTGGACGAGGGGTTGAATGATTCCTGTGCCGACTATAAGAATATGCCTCTTGCTGCGCCAGAGCCGTCTGAAGGAGTTCCCTGACCCGGTGGGTTTCAACCGCCGTTGGAGAGTCACCATCAATTGGGAGAGCCGCCAGCCGCGCCGCCGCGGCGACCATGTTTTCCATCGGGTTGGCATAATAACCCGGTGGTATTGGTACGTACTGAGGCGGGGCAGGGTTCACCTGGGGAGGTCCCATCAGTTGGGGCTGAATTGGCGTCCCAGCCCCGGGCACTATGATCTCTGGCGGGTTACTAGACCCCGCACCCGGCGTGTTGAAGAGGTTTCGAGGATCATAAACCGGAGGGAGTCGAGACTGGGCCTTTTGATGCCTCCTTCTCGTGACCTCCTTGGACGCGTTTTGATCCAACGTGAGCCGGAAGGACTGTGCCTGAATCAGCTGAGTCTGGGCGTCGAGAGCCGCCCTCTCTGCAGCCATCCTGATCCCCTCTACCGCCAGATCCTCCTTGGCCTTTGCTAGATCCAACTTTAACTGTACCACCTCCGCGTCATGCTGAACTTGGTCCGCCGGAGCAACCGTAGAGGTCAACAGGGCCGCCATCTTGTCTGTGAGATCCATCAGCACCTGAGCCGGTGAGGGCACAGGGCTTCCTGACCCGGAGGCGGGGTTTTGAACAGGTTACGCGCCGGCCATGAAGATTCCAACCCGGCTCAGCGGCTCAAAGGGGTCCGGAATGCTGTCGCCATCGGAACAACCCCTGAGCCTGCCATCTTGAAGTTGAAACAACGAGTTTGACTCATCCGTAGACGAATCGCCGTCAGAGCCGGCGGCCGTCTCATCACCAGATCCAGATCCTTTAGAGAGTCCTCCGTGGACACATCCCACAAAAGCATGCTTCAAGGCAGGTAAAGCCCGGGCGGGTCGTGCACGCTGAGCCGTCTCGATGAGATCGGCGCAGAGATCCGGCTCAGGGCCCGGCTCACCAATCTTGCCAATGAAGACATGAATTCCGCGGAAGGGGACCCGGTACCCGTACTCGATTGAGCCGGCGTCGGGGCCCCTGTCTGCATCGTCGATGTAGAGCTTGCCGCGACGACTCTTGGTCATCCGGCCCACAGCGTATCCCTTGAGCCCTTCGAAGCTGCCCTTCAAGAACTCAAATCCACCGTGCGCTAGCCCCACGGTGGGCGCCAACTGTTGTGGAATTGTCACGGCAGATGTCCTCGTGCAAGGACTTAGTCGTGGAGCCATCGCAGCTAGGAAGCTTAAAGGGGTTAAACGGGACAAGGAACACGAGGGTTATATTGGTTAGGCCCCTTACGGTGAAGGTAAAAGCCTACGTCCAGTTGAGGTGGTATTGATTAGGGTTTCGATCACCAGGAGCTAAGCCGTCCTGCCTGGTTATCGAGTTTGTCTTACCTCTCTCTAAACCGCCGCCGGGTCATCCCTTTATATAGAGAGGTTGACGCCCAGCGGCTCTCAGAGTCCCGGCCGGCTCATAACAGTGTCCGGCTCGGACTCTTAACTATTCTTGTCTTACAGTACAAGTTTCACCCTAACGGCGGTTAACACTACGGGCCTTAAGCCATCTCCGGGTCTTAAGCCCATTATTGACCCGCTGTCTTCAAGTTTGGTGCTGGGCTTCGCGTGATGTCCATTATGACGTAACTCCGCCCCTCCTGGGCGGATGACTCTAACGGTTATATCCTCCATAATCTTCATTGTTCTGAATCTAAAAAGATAGGAAAACAATAGCTATACTTAAACGGTGTTGCAAAACAGTAGAACATATCAATAGCTCGGCATGACAAAACACAATCATCTGGACGAAGGGGATACTGCCTGAGAAAGATTATATATAATTTCATAAGTCCTTGGTTGATTTCCACCTTCGGCTGCACTGCTTGTTTGCTCCTCCACACATGACAGGATCGTTCCGCACTGCAATCAGCAAGTCAATGTACGAATAAGCTTATTTCATCTTGCGGTGGTCATTGTACCTAGGTATGAATGTAGGAATACCTAGAGCACCATGAGGTTAGCTGACAGCAGGTAGATGCAGCCATATAAATTTTGTGCGGTGCTACCAAAATTGAGGTTTCTATCCCTTCCCGTTATGAGAATTCTTCTTGAAGTTGGTAGAATGTGACAGCTTGTTCTTTGCATCAAACTTGCCTTTCCCCTGAGAGTTGTTCTTGTTATTTTGCTGGTTGGGCTGGAAGTTCTTCTCGTGTACCATGTGGGAACTAGAAGCTCCCTCAGTGACCCGAGCACGTGTGTCTTTTTCTCTCGCCTTCTCTTCAAAATCAAGAGTGCTAATGAGATCCGAAACAGAAAACTCATGTCTCTTGTTTTTCAGAGAAGTAGCAAAATCGTTCCACGAAGGTGGAAGCTTGGCAATGATGGTCCCAGCAAAAAAAAGTCCAACAACACACTCTTAAAGTACTCAAGTTCCTTGGCGAGTGACTGTATCTCATGAGTCTGCTGAACAACAGAGCGCTCATCAGTCATCTTGTAGTCACAGAATTGCTCCATGACATACAACTCGTTTCCAGCGCCCGAGGCCCCAAACGTGGCCTCGAGCGCAGCCCACATGTCTTTGCCACTGTCAAACGACATATTTGAATCCATAATGGAATCGTCAAGAACACTCAGCAGGGCGGCTTTGAAGAGGGTATCCATGTTCTCAAAAGCTTCCTGCTGTGTAGGATTAAGATCGCCCTCGGGCTTACCCTTAGTGGCGTCATAGCAGTACATGATCTGAAACCAATATATTGCTCTTGTGCGCCACCTTTTATATTGCACCCCCTTAAAAGTAGGCGGCTTCAAAAGCGCAACAAAACCACTCGGAGTAAATTGCCTATAATCAGGTTTTTGGATTGGATTGTTGAATATATGAGCAATTTACTATGGGATTAATCCGAATCAACAGTAAATAGATCATGACGACAAATGCAAAGATCAAAGTAATGATCGGACTAAACCAGGAGGACAGAATCACATACTGTACAGCGGGAGCAGAACCGCTGTGGTTGATGTTGTCACTCATGTCGTTGATGAAGAGGTTACTGAGGTCGGGGAAGAAGGCTGTCGTTGAGGAAGTCGTCGCTGGCAGCAGTCACAAGAGTGTGCTCCCCAAAAACCTGATTGCCCCTCTCCCCTACAGGATCACGAAAGGCAGGGTTCGGAGGACTGTTGTCCCTTCTCGCGGTGCACGCTGGAAGGAGGGCTAGAGAAGAATTGTAGGGCGGCGCTAAGATCTGGAACGGTGCGAAACAATATGATATAGCGGCGGCTAAGGTAGAGCTTGTCAGGTCGGTCATGCGAGTAAGACCAAGTATAATAGTAGGCCTTTGGCCCAAACCCCACGTCCAAGTCAATAATAGCACCACTATCCAAAAGAATCAGAAACGGCTGAGTAATCACTACTGGAATTAGCTTATTTGTCGTCTGCCTGTTCTTTGCCGTCCGCTGGCTGACGGCAAAGAAGGTCTTTGCCGTCCGCTTACGGAAAACAGACGGCAAAGAACTGGCTGATCGCAAAGAAGGTCTTTGCCATCAGCCAGTTCTTTGCCGTCTGCTAGCGGACGACAAAGAATCTTTGCCGTCAGCTGGCAGACGGCAAAGAGAGAGGTGGGCCCCACTAACGAGCAGCTTAAAAAAAACTAACGGCCCCTGTCGGTGTCAAAACCGGCAGATCTCGGGTAGGGGGTCCCGAACTGTGCGTCTAAGGCGGATGGTAACAGGAGGCGGGGGACACAATGTTTACCCAGGTTCGGGCCCTCTCGATGGAGGTAATACCCTACTTCCTGCTTGATTGATCTTGATGATATGAGTATTACAAGAGTTGATCTACCACGATATCGTAGAGGCTAAACCCTAGAAGCTAGCCTATGATTATGATCGTCCTTCTACGGACCAAACCCTCCAGTTTATATAGACACCGGAGGGGGCTAGGGTTACACATAGTCGGTTACAAGGGAGGAGATCTACATATCCGAATTGCCAAGCTTGCCTTCCACGCAAAGGAGAGTCCCATCCGGACACGGGACGAAGTCTTCAATCTTGTATCTTCATAGTCCAACAGTCCGGCCAGAGTATATAGTCCCACTGTCCGAGTACCCCCTAATCTAGGACTCCCTCAGTAGCCCCGGAACCAGGCTTCAATGACGATGAGTCCGTGCGCAGATTGTCTTCGGCATTGCAAGGAGGGTTCCTCCTCCGAATACTCCATAGAAGATTTTGAACACAAGGATCGTGTCCGGCTCTGCAAAACAAATTCCACATACCACCGTAGAGAGTATAATATTCCACAAATCAAATCTGCTGACAAATTTCAGAGCGTGACATCACGCCACGGCCCGGTCATTATTCAGACTATTTTTCTCAACCAGCTACTGCACATATTGCGAGGCGGTTTTCTTGGCACGTCTTGTCGAAGCAGAGATCGTGTCCCCTTATCACGGGATTCTCATCCAGACGGGTATGT
The DNA here is from genome assembly GCF_018294505.1 of Triticum aestivum. NCBI lineage: Eukaryota > Viridiplantae > Streptophyta > Magnoliopsida > Poales > Poaceae > Triticum > Triticum aestivum. Next base: position 40,833,015 of record NC_057808.1, on the reverse strand, counting down.
GGGTAGCCCAACCGCGCCATCAATCATGGCGCTTGGGGAATACGCGAGTTTACCAGGCAAGTGGGGAGGCGCACAGTTTCTACCGCCCTTTTAAAGGGACAAGGACTCCTCTTTTTCACCCACGCCTTCTTCTTCCCTGCCCATCCATTCTTGCCCACTCGAGCTCCAACGCCCAAGTTCGCATTTTCTCCGCAAAACCACCCCAAACATGTCCGGAGCGGGAGGCAAGTGGATGGTCTCCTCCATTACGGAGGAGAACATTATGAAGCTCTGGGAAGCCGGATACCTGGCCGCAGACATCGCGCACCAGCTCCCGGACGCGGGGCAGATCGTCCCTACCCCAGAACCCCAAGAAAGGGTTGTATTCCTTACCCACTTCGTCCGCGGGCTGGGATTTCCCCTCCACGCATTTGTTCGCGGGCTCATGTTCTACTACGGGCTAGACTTCCATGATCTGGCCCCCACTTTCATCCTCAACATCTCGGCGTTTATCGTGGTGTGCGAGGCCTTCCTCTACATCAAGCCCCACTTCAGCCTGTGGCTGAAGACCTTCAACGTGAAACCGGAGGTGGTGGTCGGCCAGCAAGCGGAGTGCGGAGGCGCTATGGTGGGCAAAATGCCCAACGTCACCTGGCTCAAAGACTCCTATGTGGAGACCATGAAGGGGTGGCAATCGGGGTGGTTCTACATCACCGAGCCGCGCGACACCAACTGGGTGGCGACCCCCAAATTTCGATCCGACATCCCCATGCGGCTCACCTCCTGGAAAGAGAAGGGCCTATCCTAGGGCTCATCGGTGGAGCTGACCGGACTCCAGAACTGTGTTAAAAACAAGATAAGCAAGAAAATCAAGCTTGTCAACGTGGTCCAGGTCATGCTCTTCTGCCGGATCCTCCCGTGTCAAAGACGGACATTCGATATGTGGGAGTTCGACCCGGCCAAGCACCAGACGCTGCGAGAGCTTTTCGACACGATGCAGCAAGACATCTGGAAGGTGATGTTCAAGTCCGCCGAGGTGCCTCCTCCCCTTACCGAGGACCGCGGACTCAGCGCCAAGCGCCCTGCCAATCCGGTAAGCTCCTTATATCTTATAAGATGTTCCTTTCCCCAGTATAATCATGTGAAAGATCTGAGCCTCCATGCCATTTTAACAGGACTCGGTGGCGACAGCGGAGCGGATCAATTGTCCGGCCCCACTGCCTGAAGATCCAACAAGCGCTCTCTTAACGGAGATGCTAGTTCCGGTGCCTTATGAGGCGCCGGAGAAGAAGGCCAAGAAGAAGGCCGCGGGGACCAGGAAAGGTCTCCGGCGCAAGGTTGTATCGGACTCATCGTCCGATAACACCGAGGCGCCCTCCTCCCACGAAAACGAGGAGGAGGAAGAGGAAAGTTCTCCCCCCCAGCCGGGGGAGACAAGAAAAGGAAGGTCGCCCCATCTGGGGATGCCGAAGGGTCCAAGAAGGGAAGGACCCTCCTTCCAGACTACTCCACAATAGCCGCTTTTAGCGACGAGGAGTGGCTACCCAGGGACAAGCCCCTGGCGAAGTCGTAAGTATCCGGACACCATAATAGTTCTGGTATGTTTTGTTTTATTGCTTCTTATCATGCCAAACATGATCATGCAGTCCATCCAAAGCCCATATCGACGTATCCTCTTCGGATGGGTCTTTCGGCCAGTCGGAGATGAACAGCGATTCACTCCCGACCGCCTCCTCCCCCCGCCCTACGGACGACGTCGAGGTGTTGTCTCAAAGGGCGCTAAACCAAGGGGAGATAGTTCCGGAGGAGCCCCAAGGCGATATTCCAGGTGCTGGGCGCATGGGGGGCAAGACTCCCAAGGGCTCTAATGCCCGGGGCAGCAAGTTTAGCCCCCAGCCGAACACTACGCCGGAACCTCCAGTGGTTCCGGATTCTGTCAGGCGACCCCTCGCAAAGGGGGGCCAGCCGTCTGTGCTGATGGCCTTTGTCCATCCAGAGGCATCAGACAATTTGCTGGAAGCGCTTCGCGGCGCTTCCATTGACGAAGAGCACCGCACTATCATGAGTGCGGTGGTCAAGAAGGTTCAGTACGCCAAAAGCTGACTGACTGAAGCCTGTGCCAGCCTCCTAACAGGCTTTGAGGTAAGTAATCAAATTATGAGAAAATGTTAAAGCATAGACAGTAGCCCCTGATGCTCTGTTTGGTGTTCGCAAATAAAGGCCGAACAGAGGATCAAATAATAATCACAGGAGTCTAATCAGAATATGTCTATGTGAATAAGCAGGCTTCGCTGCTGGCCGCTGCCGCTCGCACGGCGGAGGTCTCCGCATTGAAGCGGGACCTTGAGCGGTCCAAGGAAGAGCTCGGCCTTACTAAGAGGCAGCTCGAAGAGAACAAAGGTAAGTGATACCCCGTCTGTTTATTGATAAAGAAAAAGGAAGGTGGTTGTTAGATCACAGGATCATCATGAATTTTGGTAGGGGCCACGACCAAAGTGGCGGCCCTGAAGAAGGCGCTGTCCGAGGCCGAAGGCGAAGCGGCCAAGGAGCGCACCGAGCACGAGAAGCAAGAGGCCCGAGTCGGCGAGGTTCAGAAAGAGCTCCAGGAGTTTGTCAAGAAATACGAGTCCTTGGAGCGTGACTCTAAGACGCAAGGGTCCGAGCTTGCGAAGGCCCTCGAGAATGCACAAAATGCCAAGGTCGAAGCCCAAAAGGCCCTCCAGGAAATTCAGGCGGTCAAGAAGATAGCAGCGGGTAAGACATTCATTATGCAAAGCAAGCATGTGAAGGAAACTTTCCTTTTACTTACCTGAATTCGGGGCTCTCCAGGAGCGTTCACAGATCTACCCAGCAGTGTGTCGGATGCCGCGGAGTTCTACCGGGCCGAGGAAGGGAGCTTGACGGAGAAGTTGTTCTGGTCTCAGTATACTGGGACCGAACATCCGATGCCCTTGAGCGACTAGTTGAAGCAATTGGTCGAGCTTCACAAGGCGGCCGAACTAGCCATGAAGGGTCTCATAGTCCGGATGTGGCCTGGCGAGCCCCTGCCTAGCAGCTATTTCGGCCTGGTAAGGCGGCTTGTGAATGCCTGCCCACGGTTTGAAGTCATAAAGTGGTCCGTCTGCATTGAGGGTGTGCCAGGGCTTTTGCCCGGGCGAAAGTGCACTGGGCGAAGATGGACGCCGAAAAGCTGGTGCAGGAAGGGCCGCCGGAGGACAAGGAGCATCGCCACCCCAAGAAGTATTATGACAGTGTTCTGAAGGGTGCTCGTCTTGTGGCGGAGGAATGTGCTAAGGATATAATATTTGAGTGAATGTACTCATGTGATCCTGTAAAATGAAAACGAGTTCATGTGCGCTATATAACGCTTGTTGATTTAAAATATTACCTTCTGTGCGGCCGTTTATAAAATTTGAAAGTTGGCGAGTCGTCGGCTTCTGCCCCCATGTAACTAGTACTGAGGTGTTCGGGATAAACCTGATCACTCTTTATCCCAGTTTTGGGTCCTTCGAAGGAGGTGTTTAGCACAACGAACCAGGCAATCGGACTATAAAGCTTTATCGCTCTCACTTATCCATAGAAGTCTATAATTTTAAATTTTGGCGACACCCCTAGTATCCGGAAGGCCGAACTTGGGGCGCTATGTACGCCTAAATCGGACAAGGCTGACTCTTCGCCCGAAGCGGAAATAATCTTGAAGGATTTGAGACCTCTCGAACAGCGACCAGCTCTCGCCGCATCATGACAGTCAGTTTTCGGCTTTCTCTACTGAGGTGCTCGTCCGGAAGAACCGGGACACAATCGCTGTAGTTCTCCCAGTGCTACCTTAGCCGATATAGCGGAATGTAAGGTACCAAAATATGGGAGCCGGGCAAACCCAACTATTGACCCAAGACATGATTCAGAGCTGATGCATATAGTGCTATAAGTTCGGGGTGCCGCACTGTCAAAAGTGTTCGGACTTTTCGTGCCGTGTTATGGGGTACACTGAAGCCCCTGGCGCACTGGACGTATCAGAATGTTCGGGTGCAATTTGTCGTAAATAAGCAGACAAGGGAAAAAGATGAAGGAATGCAATAATGAGCTAATGTTGTACATTGTTATTTAAGTGATACGTCAAAACGTATGTATACAAGTAGTGCAATAAGTAAAAATAGGACTCTTTGACATGTCCTATCCAAGGGCAAGCTGCGTGTGGGTATGCAAAACAGGTATAGCGATCGTTATCAGAGACCACCTGGGGATTCCCTTGTACGTCAAAGATTCTTGCTTCGTTGGTGTTTCCTTCCCGTGACGGGTCCGATAATCAGACGATCGAAGAGGGCCTTAAGAGAATAGGGGCCTGAAAGGAAGAAAATGTTAAAGGTATACAGGTCCTGAAGCGGTCGAGCCGCATTGTGGGCCGTGCCGTAGTTGTGCCTCCGCCTATGCCCATGGTATCTTGAGTGCGTAATTATGTACGCGCGGCGCAAATTTCGCCGCTTGACTGGGAATAGGATGGAGGCCGAATTGCTAGGCGAGCTCTGAACGTGCCTAGTGTTCCTGTTGCAGGGTACTCCGGACTCGCTTGAAGGTGTCCGGGGGCTTTTTTGTAGAATTGGCAGTTTCCCTCAGAAGGCTACTTTGCACTTCTGCTGCAAGGGCAGCGGTGTGCTCCTCCGTACGGAGCGAGTGTTCTGTGTTTCCATTAACTGTTATAACCCCTCGAGGTCCTGGCATTTTGAGCTTGAGGTATGCATAATGCGGTACCACGTTGAATCTGGCGAATGCGGTTCGTCCGAGCAGTGCGTGATAGCCACTGTGGAAGGGGACGATATCGAAGATTAACTCCTCGCTTCAGAAGTTGTCCGGAGATCCGAAGACCACTTCCAGTGTGATTGAGCCCGTGCAACAGGCCTCTACACCTGGTATGACACCTTTAAAGGTGGTTTTTGTGGGTTTGATCCTCGAGGGGTCTATACCCATTTTGCACACCGTATCCTGGTAGAGCAGGTTCAGGCTGCTGCCACCATCCATAAGGACTTGAGTGAGGTGAAATCCATCAATGATGGGGTCAAGGACCAATGCGGCAGAACCGCCATGACGGATACTAGTGGGGTGGTCCCTGCGATCGAAAGTGATTGGACAAGAAGACCATGGGTTGAACTTTGGGGTGACTGGCTCGATCGCATAGATGTCCCTTAATGCACGCTTCCGTTCCCGCTTAGGAATATGGGTTGCGTATATCATGTTCACCGTTTTCACTTGGGGAGGAAATTTCTTCTGTCTTCCTGTGTTCGGCGGCCGGGGCGCCTCCTCGTCGTCGCTATGCAGCCCCTTTTCCTTGTTTTCGGCATTCAACTTGCCGGACTTTTTGAACACCCAGCATTCTCTGTTGGTGCGGTTGGCTGGCTTATCGGGGGTGCCGTGAATTTGACACGAGCGATCGAGTATGCGGTCCAAACTGGACGGGCCTGGATTGCTTCTTTTGAACGGCTTTTTTCCGGTGACCGGATTTAGAGCTGCTGAATCCGGCATTAACTGTCGTGTCTTCGGCGTTATCGCCGTTGTTGCAGCACCTGTGTCTGTTACGACGTGGTTTGCCGTTGCTATCTTTGGCATCTGAATTGCTAGGATTTCTTGATGTGTTCTTGCTGCGAGCCAGCCAGCTGTCCTCGCCCGCACAAAAGCGGGTCATGAGTGTCGTGAGGGCTGCCATGGACTTCGGCTTCTCTTGGCCAAGGTGTCGGGCGAGCCACTCGTCACGGATGTTATGCTTAAATGCCGCTAAGGCCTGGCATCCGGACAGTCGACAATTTGGTTCTTTTTAGTTAGGAACCGAGTCCAGAATTTCCTGGCTGATTCCCTGGCTGTTGGGTTATGTGACTCAAATCATCAGCATCTGGTGGTCACACATAAGTGCCCTGGAAGTTGTCAAGGAATGCGTCTTCCAAATTCTCCCAACTGCCAATGGAGTTTGCCGGCAGGCTATTCAGCCAATGCCGAGCCGGTCCTTTGAGTTTAGTGGGAGGTACTTGATGGCATGTAGATCGTCACCGCGGGCCATGTGGATGTGGAGGAGGAAATCTTCAATCCATACTGCGGGGTCTGTTGTGCCATCATATGATTCAATGTTCACGGGTTAAAAACCTTCTGGGAATTCGTGATCCATTACTTCATCAGTGAATCATAGGGGGTGTGCGGCGTCTCTGTTCCGGGCTATGTCACGACGCAGTTCATACGAGTCTTGTCTGCTATATTCGGCCCTGCCGGGTTTGCTTTTAGTATATCCGGCGTGATGGTAGTCGTCACGCTTTGGGGCGCGCCCCCGTGATCCATAGATCGATCTTGTATGTCCTGCTTTGTTTTCTAATATGTCTCGCAGGTCCTGCTGTTACCCCGGGCCTTGGTATTTTTGTTCAACTGGCGCCGGGGTGCGGGCTGGACTTCGGCCAGATATGCCGCTTTATCTCGGCCACGAGGTGGCTGGTCAGCCGCATCATATGCTGGAGGCGTAGTCTTTAATGCTTCCTCCTCGAGTTGGGGTAGCAACCTGCGCTTTGGGTAACTTTTGATTGGGTGCTCGAGTTCATATTCCTCGGCCGCCAGGACCTCAGTCCATCTATCCGCTACCAGATCTTGGTCAGCTTGAAGCTGTTGTTGCTTTTTCTTCAGGCTTTTTGCTGTGGCTATCAGCAGGCGCTTGAAGCGCTCCTGCTCGACGGGATCCTCAGGCACGATAAATTCTTCGTCGCCGAGGCTCACCTCGTTTTCAGAGAGAGGCATGTAATTGTCATCCTCTGATTCTCCATCTGCTGCCTGTTCCTTAGGGCTAGCTTGCCCATCCTCCCGCTCGATGCCTGGCTGGAGGGGATTGTCTTCGTCTTCGGCACTCTCTGCAGCGTTATTGTCTCTTGTGCCGGTATCGCTGCTTTTGCTATGGCGGGGCTTAGAGCGGCGCCGATGACGCCGGTGCTTAGATTGCTTCTCGGGGGGATTATCCTCCATTGCCTTATTGCCATCGCTTTCTTTGGGGGTGTCCACCATGTATATATCATATGATGAGGTGGCAGTCCAGCGCCCTGTGGGCGGTGGTTCCTGTTCGTCTCCTGCATCGTGGTCCATACCATCGATGTCTTCGGAGCCGAAATCGAGCATGTCGGTTAAGTCGTCGATAGTGGCTATTAAGTGGGTGGTGGGTGGGGAACAAATTTCTTCGTCGTCCGCTTCCCACTCAAGCCGGATAGACTTCGGCCAAAGGTCTCCTGACAAGGAGAGAGACCTTAATGAATTTAGCACGTCGCCCAGGGCGAGTGCTGAAAATATCTGCGGAGGAAAACTCCATGATCGGTGCCCAATCAGATTCGATAGGCACGGACGCAGGCGGTTCGGAGCCCGTGGCCGGGGACGAATCCAAGTGTCCGGCAACAGGTTTCATACGACGTGAAGTTAGTATTCGGCTCTATCGTCGCTGAGTGTGCGGCCTCCGTGGCGGGGTCCATCCACCCGTCCTCGGACGGCGCGATCTGCTCCGACTTGAGGGCCTAAGTGGCCATAGGTGTGATCTCCCGAACACCGTCCGACGGCAGAGCTAAGTCATGCTCGTCGTGACTATGCGGCGCACCTGACATGGGCTTGAATCCGTCGAAGATCAAGTCTCCGTGGATGTCGGCAGTATAGTTTAAGTTTCCAAACCTGACCTGACGGCCAGGGGCGTAGCTCTCGATCTGCTCCAGATGGCCAAGCGAGTTGGCCCGCAGTACGAAGCCGCCGAATACGAAGATCTGTTCGGGGAGAAAAACCTCACCCTGGATCGCATCGTTGCCGATGATCGAAGGAGCCATCAAGCCTTTATCGTGACGGCACAGTGGAACTCTCAATGAAAGCACCAATGTCGGTGTCAAAACCGGCGGATCTCGGGTAGGGGGTCCCGAACTGTGCGTCCAAGGCGGATGGTAACAGGAGGCGGGGGACACAATGTTTACCCAGGTTCGGGCCCTCTTGATGGAGGTAATACCCTACTTCCTGCTTGATTGATCTTGATGATATGAGTATTACAAGAGTTGATCTACCACGAGATCGTAGAGGCTAAACCCTAGAAGCTAGCCTATTATTATGATCGTCCTTCTACGGACCAAACCCTCCGGTTTATATAGACACCGGAGGGGGCTAGGGTTACACAGAGTCGGTTACAAGGGAGGAGATCTACATATCCGAATTTCCAAGCTTGCCTTCCACGCAAAGGAGAGTCCCATCCGGACACGGGACGAAGTCTTCAATCTTGTATGTTCATAGTCCAAGAGTCTGGCCAAAGTATATAGTCCGGCTGTCCGAGTACCCCCTAACTAGGACTCCCTCAGCCCCCTCTTTCCCGTCTGCTAGCAGACGACAAACAGCAAAAAAGCGGACGACAAAGGGGGATGGACGACAAAGAGATAACCTAACTAACGGCTCCCCACCCCGCCCCTCCCTCTCTCTCTCTTTGTGTCGCCTCTCCCCCACCACCCCGCCGCGACGAGACCACCGCCGCCCCCAACACCCACCACCGCCCCTCGCACCGTCGCCTCGACCACCCGCCGCCCCCCTTGCCCCGTCGCCCCACCACCCGCCGCCGCCCCCTCGCCCCTCGCCCCATTGCCCCACCACTCGCCGAC
>NC_057808.1:40791772-40823422 GCF_018294505.1 Triticum aestivum | reverse complement strand
CCGACCCTGACACCCCGACCCCGAAACAGCACCCCGACCCCGACACGGCACCCCAACTCCGACATGACACCCACGACACCAGAGGCCGACGGGGTCATATATTTGTGAATTATGAGTTAGGTCATATATTTTTTGATTTTGTTATGAAACACATCATATATAATTGTGTTGATCGAGTAGATTTAAATGTGTAGTTGTTTCGTCGCTGCGAGGTTTGGTATTCGACGACCTCCCCGTGCGTTTGACGAGCTCTGCCCCTTCCTTCATGGGTGAGCACAAATGACATGTCCTCCTCCCCCTCAATTATTTGCTCTGTCTCGGTGTTCGTGCTGATGAAACTTGCTAGCTAGCTATATATGTGTCTTGAATCATCAGTATGCGTTGATACATCTCCGTCGTATCTACTTTTCCAAACACTTTTGCCCTTGTTTTGGACTCTAACTTGCATGATTTGAATGTAACTAATCCGGACTGACGCTGTTTTTAGCAGAATTGGCATGGTGTTATTTTTGTGCAGAAACAAAAGTTCTCGGAATGACCTGAAACTTCACGGAGATTATTTTTCGAAATAATAAAAAATACTGGCGAAAGAATCAAGGCCAGGGGGACCACACCCTGTCCACGAGGGTGGGGGCGCGCCTACCCCCCTGGGCGCGCCCCCTGCCTCATGGGCCCCCTGGAGCTCCACCGACCTCAACTCCAACTCTATATATTCACGTTCGGGGAGAAAAAACCAGAAAGAAGGATTCATCGCATTTTACGATACGGAGCCTCCGCCAAGCTCTAAACTCTCTCGGGAGGGCTGATCTGGAGTCCGTTCGAGGCTCCGGAGAGGGGAATCCATCGCCGTCGTCATCATCAACCATCCTCCATCACCAATTTCATGATTCTCACCGCCGTGCGTGAGTAATTCCATTGTAGCCTTGCTGGACGGTGATGTGTTGGATGAGATTTATCATGTAATCCAGTTAGTTTTGTTAGGGTTTGATCCCTAGTATCCATTATGTTCTGAGATTGATGTTGCTATGACTTTGCTATGCTTAATGCTTGTCACTAGGGCCCGAGTGCCATGATTTCAGATCTGAACCTATTATTTTTTCATGAATATATGTGAGTTCTTTATCCTATCTTGCAAGTCTATGGTCACCTACTATGTGTTATGATCCGGCAACCCCGAAGTGACAATAATGGTGACCACTCCCGGTGATGACCATAGTTTGAGGAGTTCATGTATTCACTATGTGTTAATGCTTTGGTCTGGTACTCTATTAAAAGGAGGCCTTAATATCCCTTAGTTTCCAATTGGACCCCGCTGCCATGGGAGGGTAGGACAAAAGATGTCATGCAAGTTCTTTTCCATAAGCACGTATGACTATATTCGGGATACATGCCTACATTACATTGATGAATTGGAGCTAGTTCTGTGTCACCCTATGTTATAACTGTTGCATGAATAATCGCATCCGACATAATTCTCCATCACCAATCCAATGCCTACGAGGTTTTCACATATTGTTCTTCGCTTATTTACTTTTCCGCTGCTACTGTTACAATTACTGCAAAACCCAAAAACATTACTTTTGCTACCGTTATCGCTACTATCGCACTACTTTGCTACTAAATACTTTGCTGTAGATATTAAGTTATCCAGGTGTGGTTGAATTGACAACTCAACTGCTAATACTTGAGAATATTCTTTGGCTCCCCTTGTGTCGAATCAATAAATTTGGGTTGAATACTCTACCCTCGAAAACTGTTGCGATCCTCTATACTTGTGGGTTATCAAGGCTATTTTCTGGCGCCGTTGTCGGGGAGCATAGCTCTATTCTTTGAGTCACTTGGGATTTATATCTGCTGGTCACTATGAGGAACTTGAAAGGCGAGAAAACCAAAATCTATCCCTCAACTACGAGGGGAGGTAAGGAACTGCCATCTAGCTCTGCACTTGATTCACCTTCTGTTTTGAGTAAGCTTGCGACACCTAAACCTGCTTCTGCTATTAATTCTGATATGTCGCATGTTATTGATGATGCCACTTCTGCTATGCATGATACTTATGATGAAACTACTTATATGCTTGATACTACTGTGCCACTAGGTGAATTTCTTGATGAACAACTTGTTAGGGCTAGAGAGAATGAAATTGTTGAAACTGATAATATTGATGAAAGTGATGATGAAGATTCTCCCCCTAGATATGAATTGCCTGTTGTGCCTGAGGGTTATGTTATGGATGAAGAAACTGCTAGAGACTTTCTTGGTTGCAATGATAGGAATGATCTTAAGAAATTATTAGCTAAGCTGAAAGAAAAAACTCTGAATGCTAGAATGAAATATGATCCTGCTTATGCTACTTCACCTATCTTTGTTACTGATAAGGATTATGATTTCTCTGTCGATCCTGAGATAATTACTTTGGTTGAATCTGATCCTTTTTATGGCTATGAATCTGAAACTATCGTGGCACATCTTACTAAATTAAATGATATAGCTATCCTATTCACTAATGATGAGAAAACTCGCTACTATTATATCCTTAAGTTATTTCCATTCTCATTAAAGGGTGATGCTAAGATATGGTTTAATTCTCTTGATCCTGGTTGTGTGCATAGTCCCCAAGATATGATTTATTACTTCTCTGCTAAATATTTCCCTGCTCATAAGAAACAATCTGCTTTAAGGGAAATATATAATTTTATGCAAATTGAAGAAGAGAGTCTCCCACAAGCCTGGGGGAGGCTTCTCCAATTACTTATTGCTTTGCCTGATCATCCTCTCAAGAAAAATGAAATACTTGATATCTTTTATAATGGACTAACCGGTGCTTCCAGAGACCACCTAAATAGTTGTGCTACTTGTGTTTTCAGGGAAAGAACTGTTGATCAAGCTGAAATTCTATTGAATAATATGTTGACCAATGAAAATAATTGGACAGTTCCTGAACCAACTCCTAAGCCAACTCTGAAGAAGAGGGGTATTCTATTTCTCAGTTCTGAAGATACGCAAGAGGCAAAGAAATCCATGAAAGAAAAAGGTATTAAAGCTGAAGATGTTAAGAATTTACCTCCTGTTGAAGAAATACATGGTCTTAATTTGCCGCATGTTCAAGAAATACATGGTCTTGATAACCCGACACAGGTAGTAAAGCTAAATTCTCTCTATAGATTCGATGAAGGTGATATTCCTCGTTATAAGTCTGCTAGCCAATGATGAGCTCGATAATTTTATTGTCAAACAAGAAAACTTCAATGCTTATGTTGGTAGACAATTGAAACATAATGCTTATATGATGGAACACTTGAGTGATTATATGCCTAGTGTTAAAGGTGAACTTAAACTCATTAGTAAACATGCTTCTATGGTTAACACTCAAGTAGAACAAGTACTTAAAGCTCAGAATGACTTGCTCAATGAATTAAATAATAGGAAGAATGATAATGCTGTTAGAGTTATGACTAGAGGGGGTAAAATGACTCAGGAACCTTTGTATCCTGAGGGCCACCCTAGGAGAATTGAGCAAGATTGTCAGAGAACTAATGTAGATGCACCTAGTCCTTCTAAAAGGAAGAAAAAGAAAAATGATAGGACTTTGCATCCTTCTAGTGAACCTGTTATTGACACACCTGAGAATCCCAATGATATTTCTATTTCTGATGCTGAAACACAATCTGGTGACGAACATGAACCTAGTGATAATGTTAATGATGATGTTCATGCTGATGCTCAACCTAGCAATAACAATGATGTAGAAATTGAACCTGCTGTTGATCTTGATAACCCACAATCAAAGAATCAACGTTATGACAAGAGAGACTTTTTTGCTAGGAAGCATGGTAAAGAAAGAGAGCCATGGGTTCAGAAACCCATGCCTTTTCCTCCCAAACCATCCAAGAAAATGGATGATGAGGATTTTGAGCGCTTTGCTGAAATGATTAGACCTATCTTTTTGCGCATGCGTTTTACTGATATGATTAAAATGAATCCTTATGCCAAGTATATGAAGGATATTGTTACAAATAAAAGAAAGATACCGGAAGATGAAATTTCCACCATGCTTGCTAATTATACTTTTAAGGGTGGAATACCAAAGAAACATGGAGATCCAGGAGTACCAACTATACCATGCTCCATTAAAAGAAATTATGTTAGAACTGCTTTATGTGATCTTGGAGCCGGTGTTAGTGTTATGCCTCTATCTTTGTATCGTAGACTTGATTTGAATAAGTTGACATCTACTGAAATATCTTTGCAAGTGGCTGATAAATCAACTGCTATACCTGTCGGTATTTGTGAGGATGTGCCTGTTGTGGTTGCAAACGTTACTATTTTAACGGACTTTGTTATTCTTGACATTCCCGAGGACGATAGTATGTCTATTATTCTTGGAAGACCCTTTTTGAATATTACAGGGGCTGTTATTGTTAGAGCATACGGTACACTTTCCGAGGAAACAACCTCAAGTTCATAGTATCAATTCTATTGGAAAAATTCCATCGATTATTTTTGGAGGTTTTGAATTTCCTCTTCCTACTGTCGAAAAGAGATATGATATTCTTATTATTGGGGATGTGCATATCCCCGTTGAGGTAACCTAGTGTTATTCAAAATTTCTCCGGTTCCATGTTATTCGAAAAGAGTTTGTTAACAAGACTTGATCAACCTTGTTAGTGGATTCCTTTTGATGAGCCTGAGATGCATGAAGTTAGAAAGCACAACCTTCTGTACCCTCTTTTTACTTTCTGTTATTTAAATTTAATAAAGTAAAAATAGTATATTCTATCAGTTTTCTGATTTATCCATGCAATAGAAAAATACCCCAAAAATAAAAGTTCTCCAAATGCCCTGAAATTGAAATATGATTTTTTGGAATATTTGAGAATATCTGGCACTGAGAACACAGCAGGGGAGCAAGCACATGGCCACGAGGGTCTAGGGCGCGCCCACCCCCCTGGGCGCGCCCCCTGCCTCATGGGCCCATGGTGGCTCCCCTCCACTTATTCCAGCCACCACACACTCCTTCTTCCTCCCAAAAAAATCACCAGCCAGCTCAAACACGAGTTCTTGTTCATTTTGCTGCGATTTTCGATCTCCTTGCTCAAAGCTTCACTCACAAAACTGCTTTGGGGATTGTTCTTCGGTATGTGACACCTCCAATGGTCTAATTATTTTTGTTCTAGTGCTTTATTCATTGCAATTTTTTGCTGCCTAGGTGACCCTGTTCTTGAGCTTGCATGTCAAATTTATATGGTCCCAAGTAGTTCTAATGCATGATATAGTCTCTAGGCACTTGTGGGAGTTGTTGCTATCAATTTTGTTGAGTTGGGTTCACTTTTATTTTGAGTTACTAAAATATTCAGAAATTTTTCAGAGGAAGAAATATGTTTAGGAAAATGTACCAAGGTGGTCCTTCAAGGAAGCAAGGACCCAGGCCCGCGATACGCGATGCGGACGATGAACCACCGAGGGAAGCTCAAGTGCGGGCTAGTGAATGGCCGTCAGAGGACTTTATGCTTCGAGCAGCCATCAAGGAGGAATTTGACGCATATGTGCGTAACGCTGATCTTGAGAGCTTCGAGGCAGATAAGTGCCGTCAGTACCACTATCTCACTGATTCCTTTCTGAGAAGGTTTGAATTTTCATCATCACGCAATTCTCAAACTGTCCTGTTTTATCTTTATGAAAATTCTTATACTATGGACTTAGAGGATTTTAATACTGCTTGCAAACTTCCACAATGGGGTAGCACTAGTGAGCCTCGTAAATCTGAGTTTAGAGATTTTCTTGCTAGTATAACTGTGGGGGAGTCTAGAGATATAACACAAGCTACCATAGGGAGCATTCATTTTCCTGCTATACATTATTTTGCTCTCTTCATAGGTAGGTGCATCAATGGTAAGGATGAAGCATGTCACATGTGTGTCCCTGACCTTAGTGTTCTCAGGAGTGCTGTATTAGGAGATAAACATTATAATTTCGGAGCCATTGTTGCACGTAGGTTGCATAATAATAGAATTAATGGAGATTTCTTTGGTGGAATCTATGCAACCGTGTAGCTAATTTTCTTGGTATACCCGTATGTGGGTATGATATTGAGTTGCCCCCTGTTTATTTAGATTATGAGGCTATGGTTTGTCATCAGTTTGTTGAGAGGAATGATCAGTTCCTCCAGTACCGACTAATCTTTGACAGATGACGCACCTACCACGTTGCTCTCCCTGCCCCTACTTTCTTTGATTTTCAGGCCATTCTTTGATTTTCAGGCAAAAGGGAGACATGTTATAACTAGGGAGGAGGCGAACGAGTGCGAGAGAAGGACTGAGATAGCTCGCCTTCAAGCTACAGCCCACGATGCAATAGCCGCTGCATCTCAGTACGACCCCAGTTACAACTTTGGATATCCGCCAGGCCAGCCGTGGCAATAGACCAACTTAGGACAAAAGCCTAAGCTTGGGGGAGTACGTATTTCTCACTGACATTACATTTATGTTCACACGCTCATGCTAGTTGTCGGTGCTCATACTTTTTCACTGTAATATCCATGCTAGTTTATTTTCCTTTTTATACTTTCTTATTGTGTGTTTGATAAACCTTAAGAAAAACCAAAAAAAATTAGTTGTAGCTTTTAGCTTGTTTACTTTTCATGCTGTAGTAGTAATAATTAAAAGAAAACACAAAAAGATTTCCTTTCTTCTTTTTGTTTGTTGGGAGCTTTCCCGTGTAAATAGTTTTATTTCTTTTCTTTTCTACGGGGGTCGAGAGGAGAAGACCATAATGAAATTGTTGAAGTGGCTCTTATATGCATTATTGTTGATTTAACCAAGAGCCCATATTGCCTTGTCTCCTCCTGTTTATTTAATGCTTGCAGATTCCAGCTTAGTCCAATGCACGTGCACTATTATTATTATCATCGTTCGGTCGTGCAAGTGAAAGGCAATAATGACGATATATGATGGACTGATTGAGATGAGAGAAACTGGTATGAACTCGACCTCTCTTGTTTTTGTAAATATGATTAGTTCATCGTTCCTGATTCAGCCTATTATGAATAAACATGTTTGCAATGACAATTAGAGATTATAGTTGCTTATGCCATGCTTAATTAGCTAGGAGTTTATAATGGTTTACCTTGCGTGCCAACATGCTATTAAAATGGTGGTGATGTGGTATGATAGGGTGGTCTCTTCCTTTGGATGATTCGAGTGACTTGACTTGGCACATGTTCACACATGTATTTGACAATTCAACATAGCCTTCACGATATTTATGTTCATGGTGGATTATATCCTACTCATGCTTGCACTCAATGTTTATTAATTTTAATGCATGTTCATGACTATTGTCGCTCTCTAGCTGGTCGCTTCCCAGTCTTTTTCTAGCCTTCACTTGTACTAAGCGGGAATACTGCTTGTGCATCCAATTCCTTAAACCCCAAAGTTATTCCATATGAGTCCATTATACCTTCCTATATGCGGTATCTACCTGCCATTCCAAGTAAATTTGTATGGGCCAAACTCTAAACCTTCAAATGAAATTCTGTTTTGTATGCTCAAATAGCTCATGTATCAACTAGGGATGTCTGTATCTTCCTTGCTAGGCCGGTTATTCTCAAGAGGAGTGGACTCCGCTCCTCACTCACGAGAAAATGGCTGGTCACCGGGATGCCCAGTCCCATGCTCTAAGCAAATCAAATCAAAATAATTGCAAACAAAACTCCCCCAGGATTATTGTTAGTTGGAGGCACCCGTTGTTTCGGACAAGCCATGGATTGATGTTTGTTGGTGGAGGGGGAGTATAAACTTTACCATTCTATTTGGGAACCGCCTATAATGTGTGTAGCATGGAAGATATCGAGATCACACAGTTGTTATGCTGACAATGAAAGTATGCCACTCAAAATATTATTTATCTCTATTTCAAAACCGAGCTCTGGCACCTCTACAAATTCCTGCTTCCCTCTGCGAAGGGCCTATCTATTTACTTTTATGTTGAGTCATCACCCTCTTATTAAAAAGCACCACTTGGAGAGCACTGCTGTCATTTTCATCCATTACTATTAATTTATATTGAGTATGACTATGTCTGGATCTCTTTTACCATGAATTGTAATGTTTAGTCAGTCCTTGATCTTTAAAGGTGCTCTGCATTTATGTTTTGCGGTCTCAAAAAGGGCTAGCGAGATACCATCTTGTTATATCATATTATGATTGTTTTGTGAAAGTGTTGTCGTCCTAGATTTATTATTATTGTTCGCTAGTTGATTATGCCATTGATACGAGTAAACATGAGACCTAAGTGTTATTGTGAATGTGGTTAGTTCATAATCTTTGCTGAAAACTTGAATGCTGGCTTAACATATTTACAACAACAAGAGCAAACCGAGTTTGTAAAAGTTTTTCTTTATCACTTTCAGTTTATCAACTGAATTGCTTGAGGACAAGCAAGGGTTTAAGCTTGGGGGAGTTGATACGTCTCCGTCGTATCTACTTTTCCAAACACTTTTGCCCTTGTTTTGGACTCTAACTTGCATCATTTGAATGGAACTAACCCGGACTGACGCTGTTTTCAGCAGAATTGCCATGGTGTTATTTTTGTGCAGAAACAAAAGTTCTCGGAATGACCTGAAACTTCATGAAGATTATTTTTGGAAATAATAAAAAATACTGGCGAAAGAATCAAGGCCAGGGGGCCCACACACTGTCCACGAGGGTGGGGGCATGCCTACCCCCCTGGCGCACCCCCTGCCTCATGGGCCCCCTGGAGCTCCTCCTACCTCAACTCCAACTCTATATATTCACGTTTGGGGATAAAAAAACCAGAGAGAAGGATTCATCGCGTTTTACGATACAGAGCCGCCGCCAAGCCCTAAACTCTCTCGAGAGGGCTGGTCTGGAGTCCGTTCGGGGCTCCGGAGAGGGGAATCCGTCGCCGTCGTCATCATCAACCATCCTCCATCAGCAATTTCATGATGCTCACCGCCGTGCGTGAGTAATTCCATTGTAGGCTTGCAGGACGGTGATGGGTTGGATGAGATTTATCATGTAATCGAGTTAGTTTTGTTAGGGTTTGATCCCTAGTATCCATTATGTTCTGAGATTGATGCTGCTATGACTTTGCTATGCTTAATGCTTGTCACTAGGGCCCGAGTGCCATGATTTCAGATCTGAACCTATTATGTTTTGATGAATATATGTGAGTTCTTGATCCTATCTTGCAAGTCTATAGTCACTTACTATGTGTTACGATCCGGCAACCCCGAAGTGAGAATAATCGGGACCACTCCCGGTGATGACCGTAGTTTGAGGAGTTCATTTATTCACTATGTGTTAATGCTTTGGTCCGGTACTCTATTAAAAGGAGGCCTTAATATCCCTTAGTTTCCAATTGGACCCCGCTGCCACGGGAGGGTAGGACAAAAGATGTCATGCAAGTTCTTTTCCATAAGCACGTATGACTATATTCGGAATACATGCCTACATTACATTGATGAATTGGAGCTAGTTCTGTGTCACCCTATGTTATAACTGTTGCGTGAATAATCGCATCCAACATAATTCTCCATCGTCGATCAGATGCCTACGAGCTTTTCACATATTGTTCTTTGCTTATTTACTTTTCTGCTGCTACTGTTACAGTTACTACAAAACCCAAAAACATTACTTTTGCTACCGTTATCACTACTATCATACTACTTTGCTACTAAATACTTTGATGTAGATATTAAGTTATCCAGGTGTGGTTGAATTGACAACTCAACTGCTAATACTTGAGAATATTCTTTGGCTCCCCTTGTGTCGAATCAATAAATTTGGGTTGAATACTCTACCCTCGAAAACTGTTGCGATCCCCTATACTTGTGGGTTATCATGCGTAACCAATATGCGTCTCCCGTCCGAAAGGGTTATAGTTATAAATATGCATGCATTTGCATATTTATAACCGTGATTCTTTCAAATTATCCAACGCTATCCATGGACAACCCGAGTATGTGTAGATTGGGTTCGATTTCCCATATGCTTTGCTCCGGATTCGACGCATAAATTTCGTCAGTGCCTCCCCTGTTGTTCTCCGGGTACACATCCTCTCTGTTTATTGGAGAGACTTGTATCAGGAGAACACCGGGGATGTGCTGCCAAAATTTTGCGTTGGATCCGGAGCATAGCATGGGAAAATGAACCCAATCTACACATACTCGGGTGGGATTAGGACCTATCATTACCTATTAGAGTGTAGGTTGCATGGACGTAATAAAATTGCAAACTAGATCAACTGATGAATATATACATGGTGAATTATATATATATATATATGTTGTGTGTCCAGTAGCTCTGAAAGTCAAGATGAGTGATCGTGCATGGATGTACACCGGTCACACTGGTCAGAACAAATGGAGCACTGAATGGTTCACAAAAACCAAGGCATTTGTGCAAGCCGCATTTGCAAATGGCTAGAGGAAAACTTGGTGCCCCTGTTTCCGGTGCGACAATTAGGAAAAGAGGACAGAGGCTGAAATGGGCAAACACCTGCAGAAGAGTGGTTTTACGCCCAATTATACGGTGTGGACATTTCATGGTGAGTCTGCCCAACGTGACCGAGCTGAGGTGGTTCGTCGCCGCACTGATGAGCATGGTACCGGGATGGAAAACATGGTGCAAGACTTGGATGATGCTCGGGATTCGGACGAGGAGATGGAGGAATCTGCAAAGGCCTTCAATGAAATGTTGGAGTTTTCAAAATGTCCGCTCCACGAGCACACTGAGCTTTGTCAGTTGGATGACATCTCACAAGTAATGGCTCTTAAGGCTCAGTTCAACTTGGGCAGAGAATGCTACGACGCAATGATGACAGTATTTGGACGTTTTCTACCCAAAGGCCATGTAATGCCTGCTAACCTGTACCAGTCGAACAAAATCCTCCATGCACTGAAGATGCCCTATGAGAAGATACATGCATGTGAGAAAGGATGTGCCTTATTTCGGCTTGAATATGCGGACTTGAACTATTGTCCCATTTGCAAGTCTTCCAGGTATGTTGTGGTAGACAACGGTATGGGTGAGAAGATGCAGACCAAAATCCCCGTTAGTGTTCTTCGATATATGCCAATCGTACCAAGACTTCAACATCTTTTCATGGTCGAAGAGACGGCCAGACAGATGACATGGCACAAAACGGGCAAAAGAACCGAACTAGATGCAGATGGGAATCTGATGATGGTACACACATCGGATGGTGTTGCGTGGAAGAAGTTTGATGAATTACATGATGACAAAGTCGCAGATCCGAGGCATCCTCGAGTCGGCGTCAGCATGGATGGGTTCAGTGTGTTTGGTCTGACGGCAGCCCAATATAGTTGTTGGCCCGTATTTGTCTTTCCACTCAATCTCCCCCCCCGGACAGATTATGCAAAGAAAGAACATTTTCTTGACGTTGATAATTCCAGGGCCCAACTATCCGGGGAAAAATATGAATGTGTACATGCAGCCGCTTAAGGACGAATTGCAAGAAGCCTGGGATAATGGGTTCAAGACATACGACGCCTATAGCAAACGGAACTTCATAATTCGTGTCTGGTACATGTACTCGGCACATGACTTGCCGGCGTATGCGCTATTCGTTGGCTGGTGTGTGCATGGAAGGTTCCTGTACCCCACATGCAAGGGAGCTATTGAGTTTAGTTGGCTTCAGGCGGATCGTAAGTTTTCTTGCTTCGACATGCATAGACAGTTCCTGGATCCTCGCCCTAAGTTCAGGAAAGACAAGAAGAACTTCATCAGAGGTAGAATTGTCAAAAACTCTACACCACCTGCGTTGACAGGCCAACAGACCCTGGATTAGTTAAACGCTCTCGAGCCAGATCCAGGGCATCCAGGGTACTTCAAGGGGTATAATTCTAAACACGCCTGGACTCACAAGACATGCTTATGGGATCTGCCTTACTTCAAAGACCTCCTTTGCCCACACAACATCGACGTGATGCACACTGAGAAGAATATCACCGAGGCACTTTTTGGTACATTGTTCGGCATAGATGGGAAGTCAAAGGATAATACTAAGGCTAGAGTCGATCTGGAGGCGCTATGTGATAGGTCGTTACAAAAAATGAAAGAACTGAAAGGAAAGCAGAACTGGACGAAGCCAAAGGCATGGTTCAATCTTGGAAGCCTTAATTATCTTGTGGGTGAAAACGCAGTTGATGTTCCCCGATGGGTATGCAGCGAATCTAAAGAGGGGAGCGAGTCTTGATAAATTGAAGATATTTGGTCTCAAGAGTCCTGATTGGCACATATGGATTGAGCGGGTAATGTCGGTGATGTTGCGTGGCTTCATCCCTGAGGATGAATGGCTAGTACTGGCAGAACTCAGCTATTTCTTTCGTGTTCTTTGTGCGAAAGAACTATCGCTTGGCGTGCTAGAAGAAATGGAAGAGTTGGCGCCGGAGTTGATCTGCAAGTTAGAGACAATCTTTCCACCGGGCTTCTTTAATCCAATGGAAGAGTTGGCACTGGGAGCACTACATGGCTGCCCCGGCCCCGCCGGTGAGATTATCGACAGTGTCTTGTGCGACACGAGGGCAGACGTGGTGATCAGAAAGTTCTGGGTAATTTCTCCTTTACACAATTAAAAATGTTCAACTAGCTAGTTATTAATTGTACTAATAAATATCATCTCATTTGATTGTAGACATTCTACAGGTGTGAGGAGGGATACGAGGAGGACGCGGCAAATGTTATCGATAACGTCTGCAAGCGCCTACTACAGAACTTACGGCACGAGGCTCGGGTGCAGGCTGTTCAAGACTACTACGCCTTGCGTGGTATCAAGAAGACCAAGCCGGAGTGCCACGAGAAGTTCCTGAGTAAGGAGCATTACATTAAGGTAATCCTTAAGGCCTTGTACTTACTTCCTTCATTTAGTAATTCATAGCCGTAGCGCTCAAGTTTCTATTTGCTAACTTAGGCGCCTCCGAGATGGTGTGCGGATCAGATGGATTGTTGGGAGGTGTTGGTCAATGAGTGATGCTCAAAAGAATGGCTAGCCGTCCACAACGAGGCCAAGGACAAACGTGCCCAAATGGAAGGTGTGCCACACCATCAAGGTAGCTCCAACTTATATCAGTTCGGGCGGAACTGGGTATGTGGTTTGCTTCATGATTCATGCAATTCATTCATCATGCTAGCTTGAGCCCTTTAATTACTAATTTACTTTGTTTCTCTCTTTCAGGCACGCTACAATAAGGCGGATAAGGTGCCAGAGGTGTACGACCTCTATGCCATGGCCCATACTGCCTCTTACAAGAAAGTCAAGGCATTCTCTCCGTCTGACCTTGATGATCCAAACAACTTCACCAACATCTCCTCCCACGACAAGCTCGTGAAATATAGAGGTCAGGGGAAGGCGAGGAAAGGGGAGGACTTTAACCCGAGCCAGGGTCCCATTGATCCAAAGCTGGTGATGATAGCTGATGACGGGAGGTCCCATGGCTCGATAGCCATTGGAGATGGACTTATCCGTTGTCCTAGCACTCTCCCAGATATCAAGGCGCGCCAGTCAAGCTCCGCTACTGAGATAAGGCCTCGTGAACGACCAGTCCAACTCGCCATCAAGGTTAGTTATACGTACTCAGCTATCTTTCTCCATTACATTGTGTGCGCTTCCATCAATGATCACAAATGCTAACGAGGAGTGGTGTTGCAGGCTGCTATACATAGTGAGAGATATAGAACGGAGAAACTTCTGGCGAAGGCGGCGAAGAGGCAGCGGGAGTTGGAGGAGAGGACGACAAAGATGTTGGAGGAGGAGAGGGCACGGAAAGACATGCAGGCAAGGGCCATGTACGAGCTCCTTGTGGTAAGTTTCTTCTGCAGACTAGCCAAAATATTCATTTAGTGTTTGTCTCATTACTAACTAGTATGACTGAGTCATCAAAACCAAATGTGCAGTCTGTGTGCGAGAAGGCCGGTCAGACCGCTCCGCCGATGCCAGAGATTGCTCCTGGGACCACGGTGAGTTTAATTTGAATGGACATTACTTGCTAGTCTTAACATTTGAGTGTCATCATGCTAACAAGACATTGGAAATGATCTTTGGTGCAGCGTAACTCCAGACAAGCATCGCACGATCCTTCTCCAGCTACCGGCACGAGCCAGCCCGCTCCTACACCTCCATGATCACGGTAAGTTTCTCTAGTGTTTTGCTTAACAAATGCATAAAGACATAGGCTTAGCTTTATTTCCTCCAATATGCTTACCATAATGACCTAGAGTTAGCGTTTTTCCTCCAAAATGACTTAATAATCTTACTAACCTCCAAAACCATCCATTTTACCTAACTTAGCTCTAAAACGATCTATACTTAGCTTTGTTTCCTCCAAAATGACCTAAGTTAGCTCTAATATACTTAGTTAACTAGGTTTGCTCAATAATGACATGTACCTAGCTTACTTATGTCAAAAATGGCATAATTAGCTTAGTTAGCACATAAATGATCCATTTAAATAAGTTAGCTCTAAAATGACCCATTTTACCTTAGTTAGCTCATAAATAATCCATTTTACCCAAGTTAGCTCTAAATTGACCCATTTTACCTAGGTTAGCTCCAAAATGATCCATTTTACCTAGGTTAGCTCTAAAATGACCATTTTACCTAGGTTAGCTCCAAGATGACCCATCTTACCAAGGTTAGCTCTAAAATGATGCATTTTACCTAAGTTAGCTCATAAATGATCCATTTCACATAGGTTAGCTCATAAACAATCTATTTCACCTAAGTTAGCTCACAAACGATCCATTTCACCTAAATTAGCTCATAAACGATCCATTTGACCTAAGTTAGCTCATAAACGATCCATTTCACCTAAGTTAGCTCATAAATGATCCATTTCACCTTAGTTAGCTCATAAACGATCCATTTCAACTAAGTTAGCTCATAAATGATCCATTTCACCTTAGTTAGCTCATAAACGATCCATTTCAACTAAGTTAGCTCATAAATGATCCATTTCACCTAAGTTATCCATTTCACCTAAGTTAGCTCATCAATGACATATACTTCTTCTTCTAGTCACCCTTTTCTAACTTTCTTATTTGCCATTTTGCAGATTTCATTCACTTCACGGAAGCTAGCTTGCTATGATGGAGTGCTTGTTTTTTCTTTCATTCTCTTCTAGTATTCTTCTAGCTTGCTATGATGGAACTTGGTATCTTCATGAAACTTTGCATTGTAATATGTATGGATATCGATGAAACAATGCGTATGTGCAACTTGCTATGTATGAATGGATGGAACTATATATGTATGTACGATGAAACTTATGTGCTGGATATGTCATATGTTTTTTGTGAAATAGCCCTGTGAAATATATATATATATATATATATGTCATATATATTTGCTGTGAAAATTGTTGGATTAAAAAAACAGAAAAAGAGGCAATGCAAGCTCTTTGCCATCTGCCACCGACGGCAGCGGCCTCTTTGCCGTCCGCTGCAGATGGCAAAGAAGCCACATGGCAGCCACCTGTGTTTCTTGGGAGCTGACCCATTTGGTCAGTTTGCCTACACTGGCGGATGGCAAAGCCTTTGCCTACAGTGGCAGACGGCAAAGGATGACCGCAGTTGCCTACAGTGGCAGACGGCAAAGCCTTGGTGGGCAGTGACGTCCAGCTGACGTCATTTGGCCGACGACAAAGCCATGATGATCTTTTCCATCAGCTGGCGGACGGCAAAGACTGCCGTTAGCCACCTAACGGACTAACAACGAATTTATTGATGTCAGCTTTCTTTGCCGTCATCCGCTGATGGCAAATTCCCCTTTGCCGTCCGCTTCAGAAAGCATACGGCAAAGAAGGTCTTTACCGATCCTATCTTTGCCGGAGCTCTTTGCCGTCCCCGGCAGACGGCAAAGCTTTTGCCGTCTGCCTTGGCGGACGGCAAAGTAGCTGATTCCTGTAGTGAATTAAGGCGTCCGTTAATTATTAACTAATGACTTAATAAATTTTCCGACCAACAAACATATAGACCATGTGGATAGCTTTTGTCCTTGAACAGGCTCATTCCCGAAGAGCGCGCGTGTAGGTTTCCTATTATCATGCTCATGCAAATTCTAGAATAGATCACATTATAAAGTGGTGCAACTCACACTCACCTAGCAATATGGTACTTGTAAGTGCATCTAGTGCCCCTTAGTGATTTTGGTGTATTGAAGACTTATAGGTTAAGGGACTAATGCGTTTGTGAGTGTACACAGATCTATAAGTCATAGGAAATACCGTACTGTTAAAGGGGGGTCGAGGAAATACTAAGGAAAAATTGCCATGTGATGCTCAACTCAAAATCCTACACCTACCAATCCCTTCGAGTGAAGCCATTGGAAATCTCATACAGTTCAGTCATATTCTTCAGTGACAGAGACGAAGTTCTTCTGGTCTCTGTGGAATTTGTTCTGACTGAGGAGCTAGGAATTCGCCAGTGCGGATTGCCTACACAGTGAGGAACATGATAGACCTGAGGAATTTCATACTCAAATTTCCGACCGTTGCTGTGCTATGCGCCAGCTGTCCCAAAATATCTACCCACCTAACAGTCATATCATTGAAGGGCATTTATGTCTTATCATGCGCGCTGCTCCCTAGGCTATAAATAGCCGCCCCCTACAACCACTAGCTGGTTGGCTGCTCCGAGAGAAACTGACACTTGTCATTTGAGAGCGACCCATCCTCCGAGGACTTTGAGCGAAAATCATCAAGTGAGGAAAAACCCCAAACCCAAACACCTACAAACCCAAAGTGATTGAGCATCACTGAAGAGATTGATCCTGCGTGGATCCGACGCTTTTTACCTTTGAAGACTGTGCTTCTTCCAGACGGTTAGGCGTCATGGTCTAGAGCATCCAAGAGGAAATTGTGGATCGCCGAGTGACCGAGTTTGTGAAGGTTTGGAAGTCACCTGAAGACTTACCACGAGTGATTGGACGAGGTCTGTGTGACCTTAGTTCAAGGAGAATACGGTGAGGATTGTGTGTCCAGGACTGGGTGTCCTCAGGTTTGAATACCTAGCCGCTCCAACCAGACGTACAACTGAGACAACAGTTGGAACTGGTCTACCAAATCATTGTCTTCACCAACCTAACTGGTTCTATTTCCTCAACTCTTTCATTTCCTCATTCCTGTGTTGTGCAATTGTTCATATCTGTGTTTGAAGACTTTGACTGAAGACTTTCTCAATTTCCTCAGTTCAATTTCCTCTGTCTGTTTGTCTTCATCCTGTGTTTACGCTTTCTGTACTCTGTGCGTGTTTTCATTTCATCATGATGACTATGCTTGTGCTTTGCTATGCATACTTGTGAGTACTTATTCCGCTGCAAGTAGTTCTTCGCTAAGGAATTTCCTCACCCACAAATTCCTCAGTGAAGAATTTATAAAAATCGCCTATTCACCCCCCTCTAGTCGAGATAACGAACTTTGAATTGGTATCAGAGCAAGGTACTCCCTTGTTCTTTGTGATTTTGGTTTAACCACCTGGAGTTTTAGTTATGTCGACCACAGGTATGAAGAAAGTGACTTGTCCCATCTTTGACGGTCATGATTATCCCAAGTGGAAGGCCATGATGAAGAAGCGCCTCATGGCGATCAACAACGAGCTGTGGACCGTCACTAGGATTGGTCTTACCGATCTGTACAAGACGGCGGAAGCTGATGACATTCGCAAGTACACTCTTCTCAACCTCACGGCGAAGGGTGTCATCTGCTCCTGTCTGTCTCAAAATCAGTTCAGGAACGTTATGGATCTCGATCAGGCGAAGCTTATCTGGGACCGTCTCTCTGATGTCTATGAAGGTCATCGAACCCGTCATGATCCTTGGTTTGAGGACTTCAAGGAATCTCTCAAGTCAATGACATTCGAACTAGAATCATCATCCTCCTCACCATGCCTTATGGCAGATGGTGAAAAGGTAACTGAATGCTATCTGTCTGAATCTAGTGATGATGAATTAGGACCCAGTTATGTCAAGCTTGTTTCCCTTGCTGCTAAACAACAAAGAGCTTTGGAAAAGGTTCAAAACATGCTTAGTAAGAGCGATGATATGTTGGGTGAAGAAATGAATCAGTCAAAAGCTTTGGCTGAAAGTCTTCAGAGACTTCATACTAAGTATGACACCCTTCAAGATCAACATAACACTCTCTTATCTGATCATGAGAAGCTTTCTTATGAATTTCTTCAAAGAAAGCAAGATCTTGAGAAGCTAAGAGTGAGTTATGAATATCTTTAGAAGGAGCGCGATTCATTACTTGCTCAACAAATCAGTGCTGCTCAGGAAGAATTTGTTCCTCCATGTTTGAAATGCATTGAACATGAATCTGCTAATTCTTCACCTGAATGTTGAAATGCTTCTAATGCTACAAATTCTTCAACTGTCTCTGCTATCACTAATTCCTCATCTGAGGACATTGCTAGTATCACTGACGATGCAGGGCTGAAGAAATTGTACATGACAGGCAGGTGCAAAAGCCTCAAAGGGCATCAGACTCTTTGTGATGTGCTTAAAAAGCAGATCCTCAACAGGAACCCTAGGAAAGAGGGTATTGCCTTTGAGAGGAAACTCAATGCTGATGGTACATACTGGAAGCCTGAGCAGTACCCGAAAACCTCATGGGTTGCTGCAAAGGGACCTCCAGCTGATCCATCAAATCTATCTGGCTTTACATGTGAATCTCCTCATTCTTCTGATGAGTCATTTGTCTCCAACTATAAATTGTTCAAAAATCAGAATGGTGAAGTATTTGCTAGATATGTTGGCACTAACTGCAGGAACGGTTCCCCTATGAAGAAAATCTGGGTTCCCAAAAGGTGCCTTGAAAGTCTTCAGGTGAATGTCCTCATGAC
This sequence comes from Triticum aestivum, assembly GCF_018294505.1. Lineage (NCBI taxonomy): Eukaryota > Viridiplantae > Streptophyta > Magnoliopsida > Poales > Poaceae > Triticum > Triticum aestivum. Next base: position 40,804,544 of record NC_057808.1, on the reverse strand, counting down.
ACCACCTGTGAAGAATAGGAACCCCAGATCAAATTCTTCATATGGGCCAAATTCTACATATGGATCCAAGTCCTCATACGGACCAAATTCCTCACGTGGATTAAATTCCTCAAAAGGATCAAAGTCCTCATATAATTATCATCATGCTAACAACTCTGTTTCGCAGGGAAGAGCTAAGGGCTATGAATATGAGCATTATTCTTCTAATCATTATGTTCATAAGTCCTCGAAGAATTTCTCTGCTTATTCATATGCTTACCCTAACTCCTCTTATGTGAAACTAAATGGATTTGCTTCTATGCCACCTTTCTCATATGGAGCTCGCAGAGTGATGAACTCTTTGCCACCCCTTCAGATGTGGGTGGTGAAGAAAAAGAACTAATCTCTTATGCAGGGTCAGGTCTCTAGACGTACTTTAACGTCTGAAGAATTTGCTGGGGACCTGACAAATTGCCTGAAAGGACGCAGGCTAATCATGAAGAAATGAACTTTCATTTCTCACGTCCTCATACTGCTTTATCTGTTCTATTGCTTGATGAAATTGATCTGATGAATTGATGTCATATTCTTCACTGATGAAGTATATGAAGTTCGTAAGCTGCACTAATTCATCTGCAGGATGATCAACCCAAAGCCACTGAGTGGATCCTCGATAGTGGATGCACAAATCACATGACTGGTGACAAGAATCTATTGATTGATGCTCCCTTATCACCATCGCATCTGAAGCATATCATCTTCGCTGACAAAGGCAAAAGTCAGGTATTGGGTAAAGGTAAGGTTGCGATCACAAAGGATCGACACATGGACAAAGTCATGCTTGTCGAGTCCTTAGGATACAACCTCATGTCTGTCTCAATGCTTTGTGATCTTGATATGGTAGTTGTCTTTGGCAAGTATAGTTGTGTTGTGGTTATGGAAGCTGACAATTCCAAAGTCTTCGAAGGCTTTAGGAGAGGAGACTTGTATATTGTTGATTTCTCTACAGGACCTCAACCAGCCATGTGCCTACTTGCAAAAGCTTCAGAAGGATGGCTATGGCATCGACGACTTGGTCATGTAGGCATGAGGAATTTGAACACGCTTGCGAAGAAGAAGTATGTCATTGGCATTGAGAATGTCAAATTCCTCAAGGATCACTGGTGTGGAGCTTGTGAAGCTGGAAAGATGACCAAGGCTAAGCATCCAGCGAAGACTATCATGACCACTACTCGACCATTCGAATTGCTTCACATGGACCTCTTTGGTCCTAACCATTACTCAGCTGTCACAAATGATGCATCTCTCTATGGCTTTGTTATTGTTGATGATTACTCTCGTTACACATGGGTACACATTGTTACTTACAAACATGAAGTGCAGGAAGTCTTCAAACGATTTTCCTCGAGGGCTTCAACCAACTTTGGTGTGAAGATCAAGCACATCAGAAGTGACAATGGAACTGAGTTCAAGAATTCTGGTCTTGATGACTATCTTGATGAACTTGGTATTACTCATGAGTTATCTGCTCCTTATACTCCTCAGCAAAATGGCGTCGTGGAGCAAGAACAGAACTCTTGTTGAGATGGCTCGCACTATGCTTTTGTCTCTATCTCAGAGCCCACTAAGGTAGATGAAGCATTTCTGGAGCCTGAGTGGATTCAGGCCATGCAAGAAGAATTACATCAGTTCAAGCTCAACAACGTTTGGGAACTGTTCAATCGTCCAGATCCTCGCAAACAAAATATCATTGGCACAAAGTGGATCTACCGCAACAAGCAAGATGAAAATGGCCTTGTGGTGAGGAATAAGGCATGACTAGTAGCTCAAGGCTACACACAGGTTGAAGGAATTGATTTCGATGAAACTTTTGCACCTGTTGCTATACTTGAAGCTATTCGCATATTACTTGCTTATGCTAACCATCATGATATCACTTTATATCAAATGGATGTGAAAAGTGCATTCCTCAATGGTAAGCTTGAGGAAGAAGTATATGTTGCTCAACCCCCAGGTTTTGAAGATCCTAAGCATCCTGACAAAGTCTTCACACTAAATAAGGCCCTCTATGGCCTCAAGCAGGCCCCTCGGGCGTGGTATGATACTTCGAAGGAATTCCTCATGAAGAAAGGCTTCAAACCTGATTCACTCGACCCTACTCTTTTCACTAAATCATATGATGATGAATTGTTTGTATGCCAAATATATGTTGGTGACATCATTTTTGGCTGTACTGACCAACGTTATAGTGATGAATTTGCCTATATGATGAGTAAAGAATATCAAATGCCTATGATGGGAGAGTTGAAATTCTTCTTAGGTCTTCAAATTCCTCAACAGCACAATGGCATATTCAAATCTCAGGAGAAATGCCTCAAGGATGTACTAAGGAAATTCGGCATGCAAGATTGCAAAGGCGTCAAAATTCCTATGCCCACAAATGGCCATCTATGCACTGATGAAAATGGTATTGACTTCGATCAAAAGGTTTACTGCTCCATGATTGCTTCTTTATTGTACTTATGTGCATCTAGGCCAGATATTATGCTTAGTGTTTGCATGTGTGCCCGATTTCAAGCTACACCGAAGGAATCACACCATAAGGCTATGAAGCATATTCTTCGATATCTAGCTCACACACCAACACTAGGATTATGGTACCCCAAGGGCTCGGCTTTTGATCTCGTTGGATATTCTGACTCTGACTATGCTGGTGATCGTGTGGATCGCAAGTCAACATCTGGTACATGTCATTTCCTCGGACGATCTTTGGTCTGTTGGTCCTCGAAGAAACAGAACTTCTTATCACTGTCTACTGCTGAAGCTGAATACATTGCTGCTGGTTCTTGCTGTGGATGAAGCAAACTCTCAAGGACTACGGCGTCAACGTGAAGAATGTGCCTCTCTTCTGTGACAATGAGAATGCCATCAAGATTGCTCACAACCCAGTTCAGCACTCGAAGACAAAGCACATTCAGATCCGTCATCATTTTCTTCGCGATCATGTGTTGAAGGGCGACATTTCTGTTGAGCATGTGAAGACTGAAGAACAGCTAGCCGATATCTTCACAAAGCCCTTGGATGAGAAGAGATTTAGCAAGTTGCGGTGTGAGCTAAATATCTTAGAATCTTTGAATGTTCTTTGAAAAGGACACTCATCCTAACACTTATGCAAAATTGATGAATTAGATGTGCAACACATGAAGAAACGTTTTTCTTCAATCAATGAAGAATAACACTCTAAGTGTGAAGAAATTAATGAAGAATTTGATTCTCAGAACCCTACGACAATTGTACGCGGTGTCTGAAATCATCATTCTTATACGGTGGGTCACGCCATCACAAAAGTTGAAAATCTTCAATTTGAGTTTTTCCTCAGTTTTGAAATTCCTCAGTTTTTCATATTCTTCAACTTTGCAAAATCTTCATTGTTTCCGTCGTTTCTCTTCATTGGCTATATATATATATATATATATATATATATATATATATATATATATATATATATATAAGTTTGTGTCCTCTACAGCATTCACTTATGGTTAATTCTTCAAGTTGCTATTTCTGCTAAGTGAATGTGATCGGACCCTTCCCCCTCTATGCTATACTCAACCCAATCTATTCACAAATTCTTCATGTGCGTTCTATTTGAAACTCGTTCAAAATCTTCACTGTGTCCTTGTCAGCTGAACAATTTGCGAACGGAACTTTTAACTTATCCTATCCAAATTTTCGGCTTTGCCGCTCAAACCGTTCCGCTTCCCATGATATACTTATCTATTCACCCACGATCTAACACGATCTTCACCTCTAAGTACGTGGGTGACACATGTCGTGCGAATAAGAAGGGTCAGGGGCACGTTCGTCCAATTTCTTCGGGCGAACCGTTTTTCACCGTGGCTATAAATACCCCCTCTCCCCTTCCTCACTTCTTTTACTCCGCTCGACCTCTCTCCAGCTCGAGCTTCTCAAACCCTAGCGCCGCCGCTACATCATCGTCGCTGGTGAGGAAGAGCTTCACTGCCTCGACCTCGTCGTCGCCGTACTCACGCCGGCCACGGAAATCTTCACTCCGCCGCCGCCGTAGCCGTCTTCCTCCGCCAAGTTAGGGCGTGGAAGATCTGCACAGACGAGCTTCACTTCTCCACATCCCAGTTCATCGTGTTCTGCGTTCAGGGTAATTAAAAGTTACTTTTACTGCCCACTTTGATTCAAATGTTTATCACAAAATCTTCAAAGGTGTTTTTTTTTCAAATCCTCACACACTAAACACCTCACATGTCATCTGCTCTTGATTCGTTTCTCTAAGCATCACTTTTCTTCAAGATTCCTCAATTGTGTGGATCTTCGATCTATACAACTCTGGAACCTAAGACAAAGAACGCTTAGAAATTCTTCAAGACTCATCTGGTCAAATTCCTCAAACTTGTTCTTATTGAAAACCTTCTGAGAATGCATATGACCTGTCCAAATTCCTCGCAATTATACTCTGTTCACAGGTACTCATGTCCGCTGCTAAATCACTAGGTTCTCATCAACTTAACTCATTTGCAGCGTTCCTTGAAGAAAAGTTGCATACTTCTTCAGAGAGTTCAATTGTTCAAATTCCTCAACTGAAGAAAATGGCTACTGAAAAGAGGCCACAGAAAGGAGGAAAGAAATCTGAGGTCAATACTGCCTTTGAAATTCCTGAGGACATTTATGCGGGGTACTGCACACCCCCTGAGGAAGATAAGAATCAGCGCAAAGTGCGCATTCAGAGGATAGAAAGTAGATGGGCAAAAGAGTGGAGGGAGTACAGGTATGTGACTCCAAAGTACATGAAGAAATTCGCTGTTACTCCTCCTTGCTCAAGACCTCCATTGGCACCTGGCCAAGAGGCAGATCCCACTAGCATCCAGCGCGGTGAGGAATTTCCTGAAGAATGGGCCAAGCGCCAAGCCAAGTTGGCCAAACAGGCTAAAGATGCAGTGAACAAATTCAACGAAGATTCCACTGCTGCTGCTGAGGCCTCTGTACGGCCGAAGAAATCCATGGCAAAGAAGCCTGCGCACAAGCCAAGTGCCTCTTCTTCAATGCCCTCACGGCCAATTTCCTCAGCTCAGCCCTCACGGCCAATTCCTCAAACCGCTTCTGCTCCTCCAAAGTCCTCAGCTGCTCCGAAAAAATCCTCAGCACCTGTGCATCTTGCCACGTGCCATAGGACTACATGCATCTCTATTGCCCCAGGAGCTTCAGCTAGTTCCTCAGCTGCACCAAAGTCTTCAACAGGACCCTCTCTGCTGAAGACAAAGACAACAGTTGGACGAGGCTCTCACCCAAGTCCTCAGAAGAAGCAGGTCGCCTTCCAAGTACCGTCTGATGAAGACGTAGCTGATGATGAAGAACTTGCTGAAATCATCAGAGACAGGCAAGTCAGGGCCGCTAGAGCCAAAGGCACAGAAGTGCCACTGCTTTTGGATCCAAAGCTGATCCTCGACTATATTGATCTCTGGCACAAGGACCCAAACACTCCTATGCCTGATTTCAAGTTGACACCTGGCCAAAGTCACATGCTGACCCATTTAATCAGCGAAGAAAAATGGAAATATGAGAAGGCCAGGCAACTCAAGAAAGCACAGTACAGGAAGGAGAAGTTCCTGAAGAACAACGTTGTCTCTATGACAACTGATGAACTTGTAAAGCTCCAGTCTGAAATCAAAGTCCTCAGCGATGATTTCAATGCTTACTATGCTGATTGGAAAGGAGCCAAGGTCAGGTTCGTCAATTTGACGAAGACACTCACTTCAAGTGCCACTGCCCCTGTGCATATTGAAGTCACTCAGGCTGAAGCATCTGCTCAGCAAACTGAAGAACATGCCAGCACCGCTGATGATAATCAGGGTGCTGAAGATAATGTGAGTTCCAGGGAACCCACCAGTGGTGCGCCTGAAGAAAATGAAGAGGTCAGGGCAACTGCATCAGTTGTGCCTGAAGAAAATGAACCAAATTCCTCTGCTCCTCCTGCGCCTACTCCAACTCCAATCCTTCCATCTTCATCTGATGTGAAGAAGACCAAAGCTGCAGAGCGTGCAGCAGTGAAGAAAAGGAAAGCATCAGCTTCTTCTACTCCAAAGAAAATGAAGCCTATGACCAGCTCTTTTGAAAACCCGATTGATGCTGTTCCAATCTCAACCATCCCATCAAAGGACCTTGTTCCTTTTGGTGAAGAATATGTGATACCTAGCGGATCTGATGAAGAAACTCCTTCTGCTACTACATCAGAGCAGATGGATGAAGAAATTGAAGTGGACGAAATCCCTTCAACCCTAGTGGTTTCCTCGCCTGTGCCTCAGTTTACTGCTGAAGATGCCGGCGTTGAAGAAATTGAAGATGAAGGTGTGGACATTGGTTGTACCACCCCTTTGATGAATGATGACTTTTGGGAAAGTCAGCACCCCAATTCTCCACTCTTCACTCCACTGCAGCAAATTCCTCAGCCCCCAGTCACTACAGTTCAAATGGGATCTGATGAAGCTCATGAAGACATTCCAGCCGCTAGTGCTGAAGAAACTGAAAATGAAGAATTCCAGAACCAGGCTGCCACTGAAGAGGCACCAGAAATTCCTCAGCCTGAAGAACCTGAGATTGTGATTCCTGAGGTCGTGATGCAACTCACTGACACTCCTCTACCCAAAGCAAAGGATCCCTTCTCCAGGAAGCAAAAATTCAAGACTGATGCCTTCTTTGGCGAGCATGTATTCTTCACTGATTACAACCCTTATGACTCTGCTCGCATAAGGAAGAGGCATTTCTGGACTGCCAGCCAGGCAAATTTCTATTCCTCGGTGCTGTTCAACAAAGACAAAGTCTTCGATCCTGAGCACATTCCTCACGTGGATATGGAATCTCTGCCGTGCTTCGTGCCAGTCCTCAGTGTTCTTCACGACGCTGGACTATTAAATTTCTGCACTGACATCTGTGATTGGAATGAAGAACTTATTCTTCAATTCTATGCAACGCTGCACATCACCGGAAATTCTGAAGATGTGAATTCATGGGTGCTGGACTGGATGTCTGAAAACACTCACTACAAGGCACTAGCTACTGAATTGCTTCGTGCCTTACCTCTCAGTCTGCCCCTTGAAGGTGCTTGTTGCGTCTACAATGAACCTGAGCTAACAGATCACTACATGCAAGTGCTGATGAAGCCTTTGAAGCCAGGTCAGACCTCACGAACAAAATTCCTTGTGAAGGAATTGCTGTATGTGCCTCGGACTGTCTATCGCATTCTGACAAAGACATTGAGTCCAATCAAGGGCCATGACTCAAATGAAGAAGAAGTCATTGGCATCATGAAGAATCTGCTTTTCAATATCATTCATGGCTTTCCCATCAACTTCCATGATTTCTTCATCAGGACTCTGGCTAATGTCGCGATGTCACCATTTGAGTTGAAGCCTTATGCACCATGGATTATGAGATTCATCAGGACAAGGTCTCCACTCAACTATAAAGCTGATACACTGAACCATTGCAGCTACTTGCACCCAATTGAAGTCCTCAAATGGACATTTTCCTCAGCTGATGAAAAGGGCAAGACTACTGCTGTAATTGATGAAGGCAGTCGTCCATTGGATGGACATTTTTGCAAAGCTGCATCGTACTCCACCAATGATGACTCTGCCACCCATGACTCTGACACCATCGCACCCAAGCAAAATCCTCAAGGCACAGCACCCAGGGTGATGACTGACCGTGAGCTACTCCTCAGTCTTCACCAGAAGGTTGATCGCAATCATAAATGGGTCAAGCGTCAGTTTGGTTCAATTCTTCACAACATGACTGCTACCCACAATGCAGTGAAGAAAAACAACTACTACCTTCATGAAATCCTCAACCGCACCTGGGATGTTCTGTCTCAAGTCTATAGTGAAGAAGATCTGAAGACAATGGGTCTCACGGCCGATCTTGACTGGGCTGCACCTCCTCCGAAGAAGTACAAGAAGGTCAAGGTTCCTACCTTGGTGCCCAACTTCTATTCTTCATCACGTGACACTGATGAAAATGAAAATTGGGACGACAGTGCGGCAGGCCCTACTCCAACAACCGACCCCAACAACGCTGACGCTCCTTCATCACCTTGATATTCTTCAGGGGCGTTAGTCCTCATTTTCGACCCTTTTGGTCATTTGATGACAAAGGGGGAGAAATTTGAGTTAGTCTTCAAGCGGGTCTATTATATGGGATTTTTTTCTAAGTTGCAACTCTCGTTCTTCTGAAGACTTTGCTGGATCGAGTTGTAAACTTAAACTCAATGGTGACCTGATACTTTGATGTTTCTTCTGCATGCTTATTCCTTGTTAATGTTATTGCACGCATGCTGAATTACATCAGTCACCATATTTCATCATGCATTTCAATTTCTTCACATATTATGTCAAATTCTCCATGATTAAACTCTTCGAGTGTGCATTGCTTCAAAAGCAAATTCCTCACTATGCACATCTTCAGGGGGTGTTCTTCTATATCTTGCAATCAAATTCCTCAATATCAGTATTTACACTTCATATGTTTATCCCCGTTGAAAACTTAACCTATATTGTCATCAATCACCAAAAAGGGGGAGATTGTAAGTGCATCTAGTGCCCCTTAGTGATTTTGGTGTATTGAAGACTTATAGGTTATGGGACTAATGCGTTTGTGATTGTACACAGATCTATAAGTCTATGAGGAGTTTGATAATTACAGAGAAAGTCGACCCCTAAAAATGAAGTTCTTCGACTGAAGACTTTGGATTTCTGAAGACTTTCTGAAGACTTAGAAAGTGAAGAAATTGGTGTGACCTTGAAGACTTGGTATTCATTTGAGGAATATGAAGCATGAAGACTTTTGTTTTTGTAGTTTCATTTTCTCTTTCTTGAGTCATAGGAAACACTGTACTGTTAAAGGGGGGTCGAGGAAATACTTAGGAAAATTTTCCATGTGATGCTCAACTCAAAATCCTACACCTACCAATCCCTTCGAGTGAAGCCATTGGAAATCTCATACAGTTCAGTCATATTCTTCAGTGACAGAGACGAAGTTCTTCTAGTCTCTGAGGAATTTGTTCTGACTGAGGAGTTAGGAATTCGCCAGTGCGGATTGCCTACACAGTGAGGAACATGATATCCCTGAGGAATTTGATACTCAAATTTCCGACCGTTGATGTGTTATGCGCCAGCCGTCCCAAAATATCTACCCACCTAACGGTCATATCATTGAAGGGCATTTATGTCTTATCATGCACGCTGCTCCCTAGGCTATAAATAGCCGCCCCCTACAACCACTAGCTGGTTGGATGCTCTGAGAGAAACTGACACTTGTCATTTTAGAGCGACCCATCCTCCGAGGACTTTGAGCGAAAATCATCAAGTGAGGAAAAACCCCAAACCCAAACACCTACAAACCCAAAGTGATTGAGCATCACTGAAGAGATTGATCCTGCGTGGATCCGACACTTGTTACCTTTGAAGACTGTGCTTCTTCCAGACGGTTAGGCGTCATGGTCTAGAGCATCCAAGAGGAAATTGTGGATCGCCGAGTGATCGAGTTTGTGAAGGTTTGGAAGTCACCTGAAGACTTACCACGAGTGATTGGATGAGGTCTGTGTGACCTTAGTTCAAGGAGAATATGGTGAGGACTGTGTGTCCTCAGGGTTTGAATATCTAGCCGCTCCAACCAGACGTACAACTGAGACAACAGTTGGAACTGGTCTACCAAATCATTGTCTTCACCAACCTAACTGGTTCTATTTCCTCAACTCTTTCATTTCCTCATTCCTGTGTTGTGCAATTGTTCATATCTGTGTTTGAAGACTTTGACTGAAGACTTTCTCAATTTGCTCAGTTCAATTTCCTCAGTCTGTTTGTCTTCATCGTGTGTTATCCTGTGTTTACGCTTTCTGTACTCTATGCGTGTTTTCATTTCATCATGATGACTATGCTTGTGCTTTGCTATGCATACTTGTGAGTACTTATTCCGCTGCAAGTAGTTCTTCGCTAAGGAATTTCCTCACCCACAAATTCCTCAGTGAAGAATTTATAAAAATCGCCTATTCACCCCCCTCTAGCCGATTCCTGTAGTGAATTAAGGCGTTCGTTAATTATTAATTAATGACGTAATAAATTTTCCGACCAACAAAAATATAGACCACGTGGATAGCTTTTGTCCTTGGACAGGCTCATTCCCGAAGAGCGCGCGTGTAGGTTTCCTATTATCATGCTCATGCAAATGCTAGAATATATCACATTATAAAGTGGTGCAACTCACACTCACCTAGCAGTATGGTACTAAACTTTAGTCCCACTCACACCACACTTAGAGCATGGTTAATAGTATAGCCAACATCCGGCTATATGAAGTTGACACATCATCTAGAACCAACCTAATAGCCTGCTAGTACAATAGTTAGTCCCTTTAGTATAATACTATATCATTAATAATGGCCCCACCTTTTGTCTCACAAAGTATGTTGGAGCTACTGCTACAACCGGCTACAAGCTTACAACCCGCTTCTCTTCTCTCTCCTTCAACTAAGCACAAATACTATATTTAAATCCTTATAGCCTGCTTATGTCATCTAATTGTAGTACTTGCTCTAAAGTTACTTTCCACTGTGTAGTCTCAAATGCCGGGCATGTAGCGGGCGGTGCCCTCGGTCGGCGCGCCGCTTCAACGGCGGAAGAAGTGAGAAGTCGCGTCGCCCTGACTTGCCATCAATGTGGAGCGGCGGGCTCAGCTGGCACCGGGCGGGAAGCGCACGCGGGAGGGGGGAGGGGTTTTTGTTGGGCCAAGAAGGTGACAAGCCAACTTGGGATCGGTTCGGATGGGGAAATGTCATGTGCTCCCAGACTCACTAGTAGTTTCATGCATATGACACTAGTCTATGTTACTACTCCCTCCTTTCCGGTTTATAGAGATGTTTAGAGTAACATAGTAATATGTTACAATATAAGTTACTTCCCACTATGACCAGCCTTGGCCTCTCCCAGTGCTCCACCATGTATAGCTGCTAAGCCTGCCACATAGGCATAAAAATGATGTGGCAAGTTAATTAAGAAGAGAGAGACTAGTTTGGTGACCCCAGGAAGAAACGGTGGAAAGACAGTTTTGAGTCTATAGCTAATTAAATGAAGCAAGCTTAGCAACAACAAACTAAGCACCTATGCATTGGAGACTTGAGTTGCTAAGCCATTTAATGCACTTAGCACCTACTACGCAATATTTTTTCTCCTCGATGGCACGTGAATACTGCACATACTCAACGACGGAGCACGGGATGGTAGCCATGACATGGTCAGCCCTTTTTGGGAGAGAGTACGTACTAAATAACTTTGATGTGTCCCGTCAACTCGCAGAATGACGAGAAGCTTGCTTACTATGCCTTCTCCCTTGCCAATGCATGCGCGGTGGCTCGCAGCACGAGGAGAAACTTTGGCTTACAAGCGGTGGACGTGCAGTAGTTCAGTTGGTGTCAGATTGCCAGAAGTATTACTGTAGTATACCATCATTATTGTTCGACTTCCGGAAGAGGCGAAGAGCCAAGCGCAAGGTCACCTACTAACCTTAGGCTAGGCATAGTGGGAGTAACATAAGTAGGGGTACCTCCTTTTTTATTCTAGAAACAACCACAGGCGAATATTGGACGGTAGCAGCACAACAACTGAATCAAAAATCGAAACCAACCAATGAACTACTACTACTGGTGAGCGTTTGCTAGTACGTATCATGTACTCCGTCTGTCCATGTATATAGGGCTTAATGCGTTTTCCGAGACTAACTTTGGCCCTGTTTGGATCCATGGGTTAGAGTTAGTTTGAGCTAGTTGGGGCTCAAATAGCCCTAAAGTATCCAAGCATGAGGGTTAAATTGGAGTAAGTTGCACCGAACCCACCAAAAAAAACTATCGCACCCAAGAGGTGCTAATTGGAGATAGTTCTCATTGGGCCCACAGAAAAATCACTTTTCTCTCTCCATCAAGTGCATTTATTGTCAATCTAACCCTGTCACCCAAACACCTCTTTGGCTACAGTTAGTTCAGGGTTAGTCATGAGTTAGTCTAACCTCTAGCTAAGTTAGAGTATCCAAACAGGAGCAGTATAGGACATGCAAGTTGCTCAAAGCATACAGTCAAATTCGTACGTGAAAGGATCTTTTTTTTTAAACAGAACGTGAAAGGATCTTCGAATGATATAGTTTTCAAATTATATAAAACCTTATCAATAGTCAAAGGCATCCTCGAAGAATACATTAGGCCCTATATAAAATCTTATCAATAGTCAAAACCAAGTGTTCTAAACGAGTTCAAAACGAGAAATTGGACCCACTCACGGCACGACATGCCTGTCTCGTTTGGTCCGTCGGTCAGAGCGCTTCCTCTTCTTGGCATAACAATAGAGTACGGTATTTTTTTAGAATGATCTTGGCATGTCGCTAACATGTGATGAGTTAACCGACCCCAATAGATGGCAAAAACGCTAGCCCGCCGCACTTTGAGAGAGACGAGGAGCGAGAAGAAATAAGTGCTACTAGATTACTAGAGCTAGGTGTCGCGTGAAAACCAAGAAATATGGTGATAGCGTGGGTTAGCCATGTAGTACGATGTAACGACACTGGGTTGCCGTGTTTCGTACTCTGCTAGTCCACTGTGGAGATGATTGGTTGATTTTATATCGCTGAATAATATAAACTATTATGAGTGCAGACGCTCCACCACGAGGTCCCTTGCTCCTTCTCGGTCGTCGGGAATCTATTATCTTCCACTCTTTTTTTT
>NC_057808.1:40788018-40789830 GCF_018294505.1 Triticum aestivum | reverse complement strand
TATGAGTATTGCAAGAGTTGATCTACCACGAGATCGTAGAGGCTAAACCCTAGAAGCAAGCCTATGGTATGATTGTTGTTGTCCTACGGACTAAACCCTCTGGTTTATATAGACACCGGAGGGGGCTAGGGTTACACAGAGTCGGTTACAAGGGAGGAGATCTACATATCCGTATTGCCAAGCTTGCTTTCCACGCCAAGGAGAGTCCCATCCGGACACGGGACGAAGTCTTTCTTGTATCTTCATAGTCCAACAGTCCGACCAAAGGATATAGTCCGGCTGTCCGAGGACCCCCTAATCCCGGACTCCCTCAGTAGCCCCCGAACCAGGCTTCAATGCCGATGAGTCCGGTGCGCATATTATCTTCGGCATTGCAAGGCGGGTTCTTCCACAAATTCTAAATACTTGTTTGAGTAGTGTCCGACTTCCATAAATATTGCGCTCCTTGGCTTCCACGCCTAATAATGGATATCCTCCACGCGTCGAGCGAATGCGAGAAGTCGGGGCATTTTTACATTTGGTACCCTAGCCATGCGGGTAAATCTCCTATTAAAGAGACGGGGATTCTCAGATCCAGATCACACCATCCTCCCACAGCGAGTATCCATCGGAGCGCACCCGGAAAAAATCCATTCCAACATGGCCGGTCGTCGCAGCTCCCCCTCTCGCTCCTGTAGCCCTAAGCCCGGCAATTGGAAGAAGTGTACCGTCCCCCACAACCAATTAGTAGAGTTACAGACCCAGGGATTTCATCCTCCAGCGTATATGGTCCCCGTTCGAGCCGGGCTCGCCACCTATAACGGCGGGGAGCAGGCGGAGATCTTTCCCAGCCCATCCATGGGGGAGCGGGTATGCCTTGTCCCTTACTTATTAAGAGGGCTTGGATTTCCAATTCATCCGTTCCTCCGCGGGCTCCTGGAGTTATGGCCTCCAGCTGCATAATTTCACTCCCGCCTCCATATTACACATTGCTGGTTATGTCGCCCTTTGCGAGCTGTTTCTGGGCTGCGAAGCTCATTTCGAGCTATGGAAGAGGCTATTCTGCCTCGTGCCCCGTACACAGCAGGGGTCAATATACCCAGTGGGCGGAGCCGAAATATGGCGCATTGCCGGGACCGGATACATGTCCGGTACTCCAAAGAAGACATCCGAGGACTGGCCTTCGGAGTGGTTTTATATGGAGGACGTCCCCCTTCCGGACCCTAGTCGGATGGGTCTTCCTGAGTTTGATAATGCTCCCCTGAAGAAACGCCGCAGCTGGTGCCCTCGGAGCACCCAGGAGGAAGATAACGGAGAAGTCCTTTACCTGATGGGCCGGATAAAAATGCTGGCTCAATCTGGACTGACAATAATCGAGGTTATGTCAATATGTATAATGCGGGGGGTACAACCACTTCAATATCAGGGGCATCCCATGTGGCACTTTAACGGAGAAGATGATGCCACCCGCTCCGGTCGTAAGGGACCGGACTCAATCGCTGCTCTAGCGAAAATCCTATCTGATTTGTACAAGGGAGAGGAAGACAAGTTCATCCGCATTAAGCCACGGGATGGATTCTCCATGTACAACTCTCCAAGCTGGGTGAGCTGTCACTTTTTACTCCCAAACTTCCCGCATTCTTCGTCATAAGTATTTAACTTGCCATTTCATGGCAGGAACTGCGAAAAGCTGTAAGTGAGGTCCACAGCCCGTCTCCACAACCGGAGGACCCTGACCGGGCCCTCGATCCCGGACTCGAAGCGGATCCGGACATATTTGTGGAGCTGATCAACAGGACATTCTATCAATTGAGCTGCGATGATGCCATGGTG
>NC_057808.1:40784164-40788008 GCF_018294505.1 Triticum aestivum | reverse complement strand
AGGAAAATTTTCCATGTGATGCTCAACTCAAAATCCTACACCTACCAATCCCTTCGAGTGAAGCCATTGGAAATCTCATACAGTTCAGTCATATTCTTCAGTGACAGAGACGAAGTTCTTCTAGTCTCTGAGGAATTTGTTCTGACTGAGGAGTTAGGAATTCGCCAGTGCGGATTGCCTACACAGTGAGGAACATGATATCCCTGAGGAATTTGATACTCAAATTTCCGACCGTTGATGTGTTATGCGCCAGCCGTCCCAAAATATCTACCCACCTAACGGTCATATCATTGAAGGGCATTTATGTCTTATCATGCACGCTGCTCCCTAGGCTATAAATAGCCGCCCCCTACAACCACTAGCTGGTTGGATGCTCTGAGAGAAACTGACACTTGTCATTTTAGAGCGACCCATCCTCCGAGGACTTTGAGCGAAAATCATCAAGTGAGGAAAAACCCCAAACCCAAACACCTACAAACCCAAAGTGATTGAGCATCACTGAAGAGATTGATCCTGCGTGGATCCGACACTTGTTACCTTTGAAGACTGTGCTTCTTCCAGACGGTTAGGCGTCATGGTCTAGAGCATCCAAGAGGAAATTGTGGATCGCCGAGTGATCGAGTTTGTGAAGGTTTGGAAGTCACCTGAAGACTTACCACGAGTGATTGGATGAGGTCTGTGTGACCTTAGTTCAAGGAGAATATGGTGAGGACTGTGTGTCCTCAGGGTTTGAATATCTAGCCGCTCCAACCAGACGTACAACTGAGACAACAGTTGGAACTGGTCTACCAAATCATTGTCTTCACCAACCTAACTGGTTCTATTTCCTCAACTCTTTCATTTCCTCATTCCTGTGTTGTGCAATTGTTCATATCTGTGTTTGAAGACTTTGACTGAAGACTTTCTCAATTTGCTCAGTTCAATTTCCTCAGTCTGTTTGTCTTCATCGTGTGTTATCCTGTGTTTACGCTTTCTGTACTCTATGCGTGTTTTCATTTCATCATGATGACTATGCTTGTGCTTTGCTATGCATACTTGTGAGTACTTATTCCGCTGCAAGTAGTTCTTCGCTAAGGAATTTCCTCACCCACAAATTCCTCAGTGAAGAATTTATAAAAATCGCCTATTCACCCCCCTCTAGCCGATTCCTGTAGTGAATTAAGGCGTTCGTTAATTATTAATTAATGACGTAATAAATTTTCCGACCAACAAAAATATAGACCACGTGGATAGCTTTTGTCCTTGGACAGGCTCATTCCCGAAGAGCGCGCGTGTAGGTTTCCTATTATCATGCTCATGCAAATGCTAGAATATATCACATTATAAAGTGGTGCAACTCACACTCACCTAGCAGTATGGTACTAAACTTTAGTCCCACTCACACCACACTTAGAGCATGGTTAATAGTATAGCCAACATCCGGCTATATGAAGTTGACACATCATCTAGAACCAACCTAATAGCCTGCTAGTACAATAGTTAGTCCCTTTAGTATAATACTATATCATTAATAATGGCCCCACCTTTTGTCTCACAAAGTATGTTGGAGCTACTGCTACAACCGGCTACAAGCTTACAACCCGCTTCTCTTCTCTCTCCTTCAACTAAGCACAAATACTATATTTAAATCCTTATAGCCTGCTTATGTCATCTAATTGTAGTACTTGCTCTAAAGTTACTTTCCACTGTGTAGTCTCAAATGCCGGGCATGTAGCGGGCGGTGCCCTCGGTCGGCGTGCCGCTTCAACGGCGGAAGCAGTGAGAAGTCGCGTCGCCCTGACTTGCCATCAATGTGGAGCGGCGGGCTCAGCTGGCACCGGGCGGGAAGCGCACGCGGGAGGGGGGAGGGGTTTTTGTTGGGCCAAGAAGGTGACAAGCCAACTTGGGATCGGTTCGGATGGGGAAATGTCATGTGCTCCCAGACTCACTAGTAGTTTCATGCATATGACACTAGTCTATGTTACTACTCCCTCCTTTCCGGTTTATAGAGATGTTTAGAGTAACATAGTAATATGTTACAATATAAGTTACTTCCCACTATGACCAGCCTTGGCCTCTCCCAGTGCTCCACCATGTATAGCTGCTAAGCCTGCCACATAGGCATAAAAATGATGTGGCAAGTTAATTAAGAAGAGAGAGACTAGTTTGGTGACCCCAGGAAGAAACGGTGGAAAGACAGTTTTGAGTCTATAGCTAATTAAATGAAGCAAGCTTAGCAACAACAAACTAAGCACCTATGCATTGGAGACTTGAGTTGCTAAGCCATTTAATGCACTTAGCACCTACTACGCAATATTTTTTCTCCTCGATGGCACGTGAATACTGCACATACTCAACGACGGAGCACGGGATGGTAGCCATGACATGGTCAGCCCTTTTTGGGAGAGAGTACGTACTAAATAACTTTGATGTGTCCCGTCAACTCGCAGAATGACGAGAAGCTTGCTTACTATGCCTTCTCCCTTGCCAATGCATGCGCGGTGGCTCGCAGCACGAGGAGAAACTTTGGCTTACAAGCGGTGGACGTGCAGTAGTTCAGTTGGTGTCAGATTGCCAGAAGTATTACTGTAGTATACCATCATTATTGTTCGACTTCCGGAAGAGGCGAAGAGCCAAGCGCAAGGTCACCTACTAACCTTAGGCTAGGCATAGTGGGAGTAACATAAGTAGGGGTACCTCCTTTTTTATTCTAGAAACAACCACAGGCGAATATTGGACGGTAGCAGCACAACAACTGAATCAAAAATCGAAACCAACCAATGAACTACTACTACTGGTGAGCGTTTGCTAGTACGTATCATGTACTCCGTCTGTCCATGTATATAGGGCTTAATGCGTTTTCCGAGACTAACTTTGGCCCTGTTTGGATCCATGGGTTAGAGTTAGTTTGAGCTAGTTGGGGCTCAAATAGCCCTAAAGTATCCAAGCATGAGGGTTAAATTGGAGTAAGTTGCACCGAACCCACCAAAAAAAACTATCGCACCCAAGAGGTGCTAATTGGAGATAGTTCTCATTGGGCCCACAGAAAAATCACTTTTCTCTCTCCATCAAGTGCATTTATTGTCAATCTAACCCTGTCACCCAAACACCTCTTTGGCTACAGTTAGTTCAGGGTTAGTCATGAGTTAGTCTAACCTCTAGCTAAGTTAGAGTATCCAAACAGGAGCAGTATAGGACATGCAAGTTGCTCAAAGCATACAGTCAAATTCGTACGTGAAAGGATCTTTTTTTTTAAACAGAACGTGAAAGGATCTTCGAATGATATAGTTTTCAAATTATATAAAACCTTATCAATAGTCAAAGGCATCCTCGAAGAATACATTAGGCCCTATATAAAATCTTATCAATAGTCAAAACCAAGTGTTCTAAACGAGTTCAAAACGAGAAATTGGACCCACTCACGGCACGACATGCCTGTCTCGTTTGGTCCGTCGGTCAGAGCGCTTCCTCTTCTTGGCATAACAATAGAGTACGGTATTTTTTTAGAATGATCTTGGCATGTCGCTAACATGTGATGAGTTAACCGACCCCAATAGATGGCAAAAACGCTAGCCCGCCGCACTTTGAGAGAGACGAGGAGCGAGAAGAAATAAGTGCTACTAGATTACTAGAGCTAGGTGTCGCGTGAAAACCAAGAAATATGGTGATAGCGTGGGTTAGCCATGTAGTACGATGTAACGACACTGGGTTGCCGTGTTTCGTACTCTGCTAGTCCACTGTGGAGATGATTGGTTGATTTTATATCGCTGAATAATATAAACTATTATGAGTGCAGACGCTCCACCACGAGGTCCCTTGCTCCTTCTCGGTCGTCGGGAATCTATTATCTTCCACTCTTTTTTTT
>NC_057808.1:40783518-40784154 GCF_018294505.1 Triticum aestivum | reverse complement strand
TTTTTTTTACGTCAGCTTTGTTCATCCTTTTGCCAACATCGA
Source organism: Triticum aestivum (assembly GCF_018294505.1). Taxonomy (NCBI): domain Eukaryota; kingdom Viridiplantae; phylum Streptophyta; class Magnoliopsida; order Poales; family Poaceae; genus Triticum; species Triticum aestivum. The sequence continues at coordinate 40,784,112 of NC_057808.1, read as the reverse complement.
GACATCTAGCATCAAGGTGCACGTGTCATGCAAGAAAATGGAGATAATCAGATAAGCAGTGCGTAAGTGAGTCGTGCACTTCGATGGCACCTACTGAGGGAGTCCTGGATTAGGGGGTCCTCGGACAGCCGGACTATATACTTTGGCCGGACTGTTGGACTATGAAGATACAAGATTGAAGACTTCGTCCCGTGTCCGGGTGGGACTCTCCTTTGCGTCGAAGGCAAGATTGGCAATTCGGATATGTAGATCTCCTCCCTTGTAACCGACTCTGTGTAACCCTAGCCCCCTCCGGTGTCTATACAAACCGAAGGGTTTAGTCCATAGGACAACAACAATCATAATCATAGGCTAGCTTCTAGGGTTTAGCCTCTACGATCTCATGGTAGATTAACTCTTGTAATACTCATATCATCAAGATCAATCAAGCAGGAAGTAGGGTATTACCTCCATCGAGAGGGCCCGAACCTGGGTAAACATTGTGTCCCCTGCCTCCTGTTACCATCCGCCTTAGACGCACAGTTCGGGACCCCCTACCCGAGATCCGCCGGTTTTGACACCGACATTGGTGCTTTCATTGAGAGTTCCACTGTG
>NC_057808.1:40779834-40783508 GCF_018294505.1 Triticum aestivum | reverse complement strand
TATGAGTATTGCAAGAGTTGATCTACCACGAGATCGTAGAGGCTAAACCCTAGAAGCAAGCCTATGGTATGATTGTTGTTGTCCTACGGACTAAACCCTCTGGTTTATATAGACACCGGAGGGGGCTAGGGTTACACAGAGTCGGTTACAAGGGAGGAGATCTACATATCCGTATTGCCAAGCTTGCTTTCCACGCCAAGGAGAGTCCCATCCGGACACGGGACGAAGTCTTTCTTGTATCTTCATAGTCCAACAGTCCGACCAAAGGATATAGTCCGGCTGTCCGAGGACCCCCTAATCCCGGACTCCCTCAGTAGCCCCCGAACCAGGCTTCAATGCCGATGAGTCCGGTGCGCATATTATCTTCGGCATTGCAAGGCGGGTTCTTCCACAAATTCTAAATACTTGTTTGAGTAGTGTCCGACTTCCATAAATATTGCGCTCCTTGGCTTCCACGCCTAATAATGGATATCCTCCACGCGTCGAGCGAATGCGAGAAGTCGGGGCATTTTTACATTTGGTACCCTAGCCATGCGGGTAAATCTCCTATTAAAGAGACGGGGATTCTCAGATCCAGATCACACCATCCTCCCACAGCGAGTATCCATCGGAGCGCACCCGGAAAAAATCCATTCCAACATGGCCGGTCGTCGCAGCTCCCCCTCTCGCTCCTGTAGCCCTAAGCCCGGCAATTGGAAGAAGTGTACCGTCCCCCACAACCAATTAGTAGAGTTACAGACCCAGGGATTTCATCCTCCAGCGTATATGGTCCCCGTTCGAGCCGGGCTCGCCACCTATAACGGCGGGGAGCAGGCGGAGATCTTTCCCAGCCCATCCATGGGGGAGCGGGTATGCCTTGTCCCTTACTTATTAAGAGGGCTTGGATTTCCAATTCATCCGTTCCTCCGCGGGCTCCTGGAGTTATGGCCTCCAGCTGCATAATTTCACTCCCGCCTCCATATTACACATTGCTGGTTATGTCGCCCTTTGCGAGCTGTTTCTGGGCTGCGAAGCTCATTTCGAGCTATGGAAGAGGCTATTCTGCCTCGTGCCCCGTACACAGCAGGGGTCAATATACCCAGTGGGCGGAGCCGAAATATGGCGCATTGCCGGGACCGGATACATGTCCGGTACTCCAAAGAAGACATCCGAGGACTGGCCTTCGGAGTGGTTTTATATGGAGGACGTCCCCCTTCCGGACCCTAGTCGGATGGGTCTTCCTGAGTTTGATAATGCTCCCCTGAAGAAACGCCGCAGCTGGTGCCCTCGGAGCACCCAGGAGGAAGATAACGGAGAAGTCCTTTACCTGATGGGCCGGATAAAAATGCTGGCTCAATCTGGACTGACAATAATCGAGGTTATGTCAATATGTATAATGCGGGGGGTACAACCACTTCAATATCAGGGGCATCCCATGTGGCACTTTAACGGAGAAGATGATGCCACCCGCTCCGGTCGTAAGGGACCGGACTCAATCGCTGCTCTAGCGAAAATCCTATCTGATTTGTACAAGGGAGAGGAAGACAAGTTCATCCGCATTAAGCCACGGGATGGATTCTCCATGTACAACTCTCCAAGCTGGGTGAGCTGTCACTTTTTACTCCCAAACTTCCCGCATTCTTCGTCATAAGTATTTAACTTGCCATTTCATGGCAGGAACTGCGAAAAGCTGTAAGTGAGGTCCACAGCCCGTCTCCACAACCGGAGGACCCTGACCGGGCCCTCGATCCCGGACTCGAAGCGGATCCGGACATATTTGTGGAGCTGATCAACAGGACATTCTATCAATTGAGCTGCGATGATGCCATGGTGACCTTGAAGACTTGGTATTCATTTGAGGAATATGAAGCATGAAGACTTTTGTTTTTGTAGTTTCATTTTCTCTTTCTTGAGTCATAGGAAACACTGTACTGTTAAAGGGGGGTCGAGGAAATACTAAGGAAAATTTTCCATGTGATGCTCAACTCAAAATCCTACACCTACCAATCCCTTCGAGTGAAGCCATTGGAAATCTCATACAGTTCAGTCATATTCTTCAGTGACAGAGACGAAGTTCTTCTAGTCTCTGAGGAATTTGTTCTGACTGAGGAGTTAGGAATTCGCCAGTGCGGATTGCCTACACAGTGAGGAACATGATATCCCTGAGGAATTTGATACTCAAATTTCCGACCGTTGATGTGTTATGCGCCAGCCGTCCCAAAATATCTACCCACCTAACGGTCATATCATTGAAGGGCATTTATGTCTTATCATGCACGCTGCTCCCTAGGCTATAAATAGCCGCCCCCTACAACCACTAGCTGGTTGGATGCTCTGAGAGAAACTGACACTTGTCATTTTAGAGCGACCCATCCTCCGAGGACTTTGAGCGAAAATCATCAAGTGAGGAAAAACCCCAAACCCAAACACCTACAAACCCAAAGTGATTGAGCATCACTGAAGAGATTGATCCTGCGTGGATCCGACACTTGTTACCTTTGAAGACTGTGCTTCTTCCAGACGGTTAGGCGTCATGGTCTAGAGCATCCAAGAGGAAATTGTGGATCGCCGAGTGATCGAGTTTGTGAAGGTTTGGAAGTCACCTGAAGACTTACCACGAGTGATTGGATGAGGTCTGTGTGACCTTAGTTCAAGGAGAATATGGTGAGGACTGTGTGTCCTCAGGGTTTGAATATCTAGCCGCTCCAACCAGACGTACAACTGAGACAACAGTTGGAACTGGTCTACCAAATCATTGTCTTCACCAACCTAACTGGTTCTATTTCCTCAACTCTTTCATTTCCTCATTCCTGTGTTGTGCAATTGTTCATATCTGTGTTTGAAGACTTTGACTGAAGACTTTCTCAATTTGCTCAGTTCAATTTCCTCAGTCTGTTTGTCTTCATCGTGTGTTATCCTGTGTTTACGCTTTCTGTACTCTATGCGTGTTTTCATTTCATCATGATGACTATGCTTGTGCTTTGCTATGCATACTTGTGAGTACTTATTCCGCTGCAAGTAGTTCTTCGCTAAGGAATTTCCTCACCCACAAATTCCTCAGTGAAGAATTTATAAAAATCGCCTATTCACCCCCCTCTAGCCGATTCCTGTAGTGAATTAAGGCGTTCGTTAATTATTAATTAATGACGTAATAAATTTTCCGACCAACAAAAATATAGACCACGTGGATAGCTTTTGTCCTTGGACAGGCTCATTCCCGAAGAGCGCGCGTGTAGGTTTCCTATTATCATGCTCATGCAAATGCTAGAATATATCACATTATAAAGTGGTGCAACTCACACTCACCTAGCAGTATGGTACTAAACTTTAGTCCCACTCACACCACACTTAGAGCATGGTTAATAGTATAGCCAACATCCGGCTATATGAAGTTGACACATCATCTAGAACCAACCTAATAGCCTGCTAGTACAATAGTTAGTCCCTTTAGTATAATACTATATCATTAATAATGGCCCCACCTTTTGTCTCACAAAGTATGTTGGAGCTACTGCTACAACCGGCTACAAGCTTACAACCCGCTTCTCTTCTCTCTCCTTCAACTAAGCACAAATACTATATTTAAATCCTTATAGCCTGCTTATGTCATCTAATTGTAGTACTTGCTCTAAAGTTACTTTCCACTGTGTAGTCTCAAATGCCGGGCATGTAGCGGGCGGTGCCCTCGGTCGGCG
>NC_057808.1:40618212-40776979 GCF_018294505.1 Triticum aestivum | reverse complement strand
CCACTGTTGTCGGTGTCAAAACCGGTGGATCTCGGGTAGGGGGTCCCGAACTATGTGTCTAAGCCGGATGGTAACAGGAGGCGGGAGACACAATGTTTACCCACGTTCGGGCCCTCTCGATGGAGGTAATACCCTACTTCCTGCTTGATTGATCTTGATGTTATGAGTATTGCAAGAGTTGATCTACCACGAGATCGTAGAGGCTAAACCCTAGAAGCAAGCCTATGGTATGATTGTTGTTGTCCTACGGACTAAACCCTCTGGTTTATATAGACACCGGAGGGGGCTAGGGTTACACAGAGTCGGTTACAAGGGAGGAGATCTACATATCCGTATTGCCAAGCTTGCTTTCCACGCCAAGGAGAGTCCCATCCGGACACGGGACGAAGTCTTTCTTGTATCTTCATAGTCCAACAGTCCGACCAAAGGATATAGTCCGGCTGTCCGAGGACCCCCTAATCCCGGACTCCCTCAGTAGCCCCCGAACCAGGCTTCAATGCCGATGAGTCCGGTGCGCATATTATCTTCGGCATTGCAAGGCGGGTTCTTCCACAAATTCTAAATACTTGTTTGAGTAGTGTCCGACTTCCATAAATATTGCGCTCCTTGGCTTCCACGCCTAATAATGGATATCCTCCACGCGTCGAGCGAATGCGAGAAGTCGGGGCATTTTTACATTTGGTACCCTAGCCATGCGGGTAAATCTCCTATTAAAGAGACGGGGATTCTCAGATCCAGATCACACCATCCTCCCACAGCGAGTATCCATCGGAGCGCACCCGGAAAAAATCCATTCCAACATGGCCGGTCGTCGCAGCTCCCCCTCTCGCTCCTGTAGCCCTAAGCCCGGCAATTGGAAGAAGTGTACCGTCCCCCACAACCAATTAGTAGAGTTACAGACCCAGGGATTTCATCCTCCAGCGTATATGGTCCCCGTTCGAGCCGGGCTCGCCACCTATAACGGCGGGGAGCAGGCGGAGATCTTTCCCAGCCCATCCATGGGGGAGCGGGTATGCCTTGTCCCTTACTTATTAAGAGGGCTTGGATTTCCAATTCATCCGTTCCTCCGCGGGCTCCTGGAGTTATGGCCTCCAGCTGCATAATTTCACTCCCGCCTCCATATTACACATTGCTGGTTATGTCGCCCTTTGCGAGCTGTTTCTGGGCTGCGAAGCTCATTTCGAGCTATGGAAGAGGCTATTCTGCCTCGTGCCCCGTACACAGCAGGGGTCAATATACCCAGTGGGCGGAGCCGAAATATGGCGCATTGCCGGGACCGGATACATGTCCGGTACTCCAAAGAAGACATCCGAGGACTGGCCTTCGGAGTGGTTTTATATGGAGGACGTCCCCCTTCCGGACCCTAGTCGGATGGGTCTTCCTGAGTTTGATAATGCTCCCCTGAAGAAACGCCGCAGCTGGTGCCCTCGGAGCACCCAGGAGGAAGATAACGGAGAAGTCCTTTACCTGATGGGCCGGATAAAAATGCTGGCTCAATCTGGACTGACAATAATCGAGGTTATGTCAATATGTATAATGCGGGGGGTACAACCACTTCAATATCAGGGGCATCCCATGTGGCACTTTAACGGAGAAGATGATGCCACCCGCTCCGGTCGTAAGGGACCGGACTCAATCGCTGCTCTAGCGAAAATCCTATCTGATTTGTACAAGGGAGAGGAAGACAAGTTCATCCGCATTAAGCCACGGGATGGATTCTCCATGTACAACTCTCCAAGCTGGGTGAGCTGTCACTTTTTACTCCCAAACTTCCCGCATTCTTCGTCATAAGTATTTAACTTGCCATTTCATGGCAGGAACTGCGAAAAGCTGTAAGTGAGGTCCACAGCCCGTCTCCACAACCGGAGGACCCTGACCGGGCCCTCGATCCCGGACTCGAAGCGGATCCGGACATATTTGTGGAGCTGATCAACAGGACATTCTATCAATTGAGCTGCGATGATGCCATGGTGGCCATCATAGCCGACTATCCTGGACTACTCCCTGCGTCGCATGTAAGTAAAACTGGAGTCCCAGCTTCCGAGAAGGATCCCCTTTTCCGCACTTCACCTACCGTACACATATGGTGTCTTACAAGGAAGGCCCTCGGGACGCCATGCCGAACCCGCTGTGACTCGCCAACAAGGGGCACCGAGGCCGGGTAGGCTAAAAAGGAAGGCGGTCAGGACACCGTCGCAGAGGTATGATACAGAACCTCGCTTCGTAGTTGTCGTCTTTTAAAATATAATAACGTCCATGTTTCCTAGTACGAAAAACGCTCGTCGGACTATATCCGGAGAGGTTGCCGATCACGCCTCCACCAGTCGGGCTCCAGGGCCGGACATAGAGGCGGAAGCTAACATGGGGCGGATGCCGGATGTTCCTCCTACAGAGGATGCAGATAGGCTATCCGCTACAAATTCCGAAGTGGAGAGCGCTATGAATCACAGGCGTCGCCGGGCCGTACTCCGTGACGCTTGTTTCTCCCAAGAGGCGTTTGATGCCTTCAACTTAGGAGACTCGTACATCCGTGCTGCTCAAAATGGTCTTGCCAGAGCCACGGACCAGTATGTAAAGGATATACGGGTAAGAAAATCTGATAATTATATATATCAGTAGCCCCTGAGACTTGAAACAGTTGACACAACTGATTTAAGGATCATTATTTGTGCAGGTTCTTACAGAGAAGAATACCCAATTGTCTCAAGAGCTGGAAGAGTGCAAAGCCCAACTACGGGCCGCAGTTGCCGCGCTGAAGGAGTCGGAGAAGGCCCCCTCTGGTAACACTTGTCTCTATTGCAAAGAATGACAGGTACCAGATAGTATGCGGCATGCATGCAAATCTAACAATAGATTCTGCAGATGACTCCAGAGCGAATCCGAAGGTTGTGATAGGGAACGGGCCGCATGCCCAGCGACAGCTAAAGGCTGGTGAGCGCATGCTTAAAAAGGTTAGGAAGGAGAAAAACAATCTCCAAGATGCCAATATCCAGCTGGGCGTGGAACTGAAGGATATTCGGGCCCAGCTTGCTAACTCCGCAAAGGAGAATAAGAGGCTTCGACGCGGCATTTTCAGTAAGTGCTTGAACGAACTTTTAAAGAGTTCAGCGAAGAAACCAGCTAACAGACTTATATCTGCAGGTATGCTGATGGGTCGTCCCGAGGAGGAGATGCCCGGGTCCGCGGGTGATCTTCTGCCAGAGCTCTCACAACTGCACGAACAAGTTCGGCAGGTGATGCAGGGCATTGCCCAAGCCTTGTGGCCATCCGTCTCCCTGCCAGGAGGCATGGGGGAGCTTGTAGAGAAGCTCAAGGGAGCGTGGCGGCGCTTACGATTATGGAAGATATCAGCCTGCCGACAAGGTGCGAGGGAAGCCTAGGCCATGGTGAAGATGCGGTATACCAAGGCTGACCCTAACCACATGGCCGAGGTCGGACCTGTGGGGCCTGACGGGAAGGAGATCCCCGTCAGTTTGGTGTATGACCAAGTAGAATTAGCCGCAAAGTATTCTCAATAGGATTGTAGGCTAGACAGCCTGTTGGATGGTATAGAAGAAGAATTTAGTCAGTCTAAGTGACTGTGTACTTCAAGTGACATATATTGTCCCTAGCCGGATTGTAAATCATTTGTCATGGCGGACCTTTTCGCTTCGACCTCTGGACCCGATACTCCGGAGTGTATCCGAATACCCGCTCAGTTATGTAAAAACTGGGGTACGCGTGGAAACCAGGCGTAGGGGACATAAGTGCTGCAACAGACAAGTACCCAACCAGCTATGTTATATTACATGGATAGTAAGAAACATCTTCCAGGGAGAATAGTTCCATTAAGGGTTCCTTTCCCTGGGTACGCATGCCCTAATGTGCATGTCCGAACTGCGAAAAGAGACGCAGGCTATAAACATCTGGGGGCATGTATTAAAATAAATAAAAGTCATCTTTTGTTCATCGACCGAGTATTCCCTTAAGAACGCTAGCTTTCGGCTTCACCCAGCCTGAGGTAGACATCCGGCTGACCCGGCAGTAACAATCGCAGAGGTGCTCCCCTTATGCCCTAGCCGAATTAACGGGAATGTAGGGCATAAACACAAGAGCCAGGCAACCCAGTTTGGCCAAAACTTATGTCATATCGATGCATATAATGGCGAAAAAAGGTTCATGTGGAAGAATAACACATGTGTTGGGCCTAGAGCCCGGAGAATAGTTATATTAAGCCTCTGTATAAGAAGCCCCCAGGTATAATGAGCGCGGTTAGCGCGTCAAGATTGTGTAGTCAAGACACAATTTAGCCTTTTAAGGCCTTGAAGAAAGGGAAAAAAGAAAGAAATAAAAGACAGATAACGGATATTTAAAAAATTGACGGAGGTAAGGAGACGAACATAGAGTCCGGCACTAGGCGTAGAACCTTCGGAGTCTGGCTGTGTTCCATGGGTTTGGCTCGAGTCGATTGTCCAATGCATCCCGCAGACGGTACGCTCCACCAGTCAGAACTTGGTAAATAATGAAGGGACCTTCCCATTTGGGCTTGAGCTTGTTCTTTTTCTTCTTCGGTAGGCGTAGAACGAGTTCGCCAACGTTGTAGGTTTTGGCCCGTACTTCTCTGCTTTGATACCTTCGAGCCTGTTGCTGATAGAATGCGGAACGGGCCTTTGCCACGTCACGCTCCTCCTCCAGGGCGTCCAAACTGTCCTGCCGATCAAGCTCGGCTTCTTTCTCTTCATACATGCGCACTCGAGGTGAGTCATGAATTATGTCGCAGGGCAGTACCGCCTCTGCGCCGTACACCATAAAAAACGGTGTGTATCCAGTAGTGTGATTCGGCGTGGTCCGCAGCCCCCATAGTACGGAGTCGAGCTCCTCTACCCAGTGCGTGTTTGATTCCTTTAAGGACCGCACTAATCTGGGTTTAATGCCGCTCATGATAAGACCATTTGCTCGCTCGACTTGACCGTTAGTTTGCGGGTGATAGACAGAAGCATAATCGAGCTTGATGCCCATGTTGCTGCACCAAAGTTTTACCTCGTCGGCTGTAAAGTTCGAGCCGTTATCGGTGATGATGCTGTGGGGGACGCCATAACGGTGTACAACCCTAGATATGAAGTCTATCACTGGTCCGGATTCGGCCGTTTTAACTGGTTTGGCTTCTATCCATTTGGTGAATTTATCCACCATGACCAATAAGTATTTTTTCTTATGGCTTCCCCCTTTGAGGGGTCCGAGCATGTCAAGCCCCCAGACCGCAAAGGGCCATGTAAAGGGGATTGTCTGGAGAGCGGTAGGTGGCATATGGCTTTGGTTTGCAAAAAGCTGGCAACTGACGCAACGTTGGACAAGGTCCTGTGCGTCTACCCGGGCCGTCGGCCAGTAGAAACCTGTACGGAAGGCCTTGATTACAAGGGCCCGAGCTGCGGCGTGGTGGCCGCCAAGTCCAGCATGAATTTCTGCCAAAAGTTTCCGCCCTTCCTCTTCGGAGATGCACCTTTGAAGGACTCCGGTAGCGCTTTTCTTGTAAAGCTCTCCCTCGTGGACCTTGTAGGCTTTAGACCGCCGCACAATGCAACGTGCCTCGTTTGGGTCCTCCGGTAGTTCCTGCCTAGTTAGGTAGGCCAGGAAGGGTTCTGTCCACGGGGCGATGACAGCCATAATCACGTGGGCGGAAGGTGTTATTTTGGTGGCGGAGCCTCCCATTACGTCAGAGTGTTCGGTATCTGGTGTTGTGGCCAAGTCAGGACTGTTGTTGCCGGTCTCTCCTTACCATACCTTGGATGGCTTAAACAGCCTTTCCAAGAAGATATTGGGTGGGACAGGGTCGCGCTTAGCGCCGATGCGGGCGAGGATGTCCGCCGCTTGATTGTTTTCTCGGACCACATGGTGGAATTCGAGCCCCTCGAACCGAGCTGACATTTTGAGGACGGCGTTGCGGTAAGCCACCATTTTTGGATCCTTGGCGTCAAAGTCTCCATTTATCTAAGATATTGCAAGGTTCGAGTCCCCACGCACCTCCAGGCGTTGAATGCCCATGGAGACTGCCATCCAGAGACCGTGTAACAGGGCCTCATATTCTGCTGCATTGTTGGAGTCTGTGTATAGTATTTGGAGTACGTACTGGACTGTATCTCCGGTGGGGGATGTCAGGACGACACCAGCCCCCAGACCCGCCAGCATTTTAGAGCCGTCGAAGTGCATGATCCAATTGGAGTACGCGCCGTATTCTTTAGGGAGTTCGGCTTCTGTCCATTTGGCAACAAAATCGGCCAGTACTTGCGACTTAATGGCTCGCCGTGGTTTATATGTTATGTCGAATGGGAGGAGCTCGATAGCCCATTTAGCAATCCGGCCAGTGGCATCGCGGTTGTTTATTACGTCGTTGAGTGGTACTTCCGAGGCCACCGTAACTGAACACTCTTGAAAGTAGTGTTGTAATTTCCGGGATGCCATAAATACCGCGTATGCTATCTTTGATAATGTGGGTACCATGATTTGCATGGAGTGAGGACAGTGGATACATATTATACCGGCTTTTGAAGTGGGAATTTATGTCCGTCCGTCTCTCGTTCGACCACGAGCACTGCGCTTACAACTTGGTGAGTTGCCGCTATATATAATAGCATTGGTTTGCCGACATTTGACGCGGCCAAGATTGGGTTGGTGGCCAGGATGACTTTTATTTCCTCCAATCCAGCCATGGCCGCATCCGTCCACTCGAAGTGTTCAGTGCGCCGAAGAAGGCGATAAAGGGGTAGTGCCTTTTCTCCTAATCGGGAGATAAAGCGGCTTAAGGCCGCCACGCATCCAGTTAATTTTTGGATTTGCTTGAGGTCAGTTGGGATAGCCAACTGTGACAGAGCTCGGATTTTAGCCGGATTTGCTTCAACTCATCTACTGGAGACGATGAAGCCCAGGAGCCTCAAGTCGACAGCACGCCGAAAACGCATTTTTTCCGGATTGAGCTTGATGTTGTATGTTCGGATATTATCGAACGTGAGCCTCAAGTCGTCTATTAAGGATTCGACGTGTCTGGTTTTAACGACCACATCGTCTACGTATGCCTCCATTGTTTTGCCGATCTGTTTTTCCAGGCATGTCTGAATCATGCGTTGATACGTTGCACCAGCGTTCTTAAGCCCGAAAGGCATGGTGTTAAAACAGAAGGGGCCATATGGGGTGATAAATGCCGTTGCGGCTTGGTCGGACTCCGCCATCTTCATTTGATGGTATCCGGAGTATGCGTCGAGGAAACACAATGAGTCATGTCCTGCGGTAGCGTCGATAATTTGATCGATGCGGGGGAGGGGGAAGAGATCCTTGGGGCAAGCCTTGTTGAGGTCCTTGAAATCGACGCATAGGCGCCAGGATTTATCCTTCTTTGGTACCATCACCAGGTTTGCTAGCCAGTCCGGGTGTTTTATTTCTCTAATGAATCCGGCCTCCAGTAACTTGGCTAGCTCCTCTCCCATGGCTTGTCGCTTAGGTTCAAAGAAACACCGAAGAGTCTGCTTGACCGGCTTGAATCCCTTTAGAATGTTAAGGCTATGCTCGGCCAGCCTGCGTGGGATTCCTGGCATGTCTGAAGGATGCCAGGCGAATATGTCCCAATTCTCACGCAGGAACTCCCGTAGTGCGGCGTCTATAGCGGGGTTTAACTGTGCCCCGATGGATGCTGTTTTTGTAGGGTCCGTTGGGTGGACTTGGAATTTTACTATTTCATCCGCTGGTTTAAAAGGGGTGGACATGGATCTTTTGTCGAGTATCACATCGTCCCTGTCCACTATGGAGGGCAGCGCCGTTAATTCCTCGGCCGCGAGGGCTTCGGATAACGCCTCGAGGTCCAGTGCGGCTGTTTTGTTTTCGGCGCGGAGTGCTATGTCCGGATTACTAGCTAGAGTGATGATTCCATTGGGCCGGGGCATTTTGAGCTTCTTGTACCCCTAATGGGGTGTTGCTTGGAAGATCGTAAATGCTTCCCGCCCTAGAAGGGTGTGGTATCCGCTATTGAACAGGGCCCTTGGAATGTGATTTCTTCGGACCTATAATTCTCCGGTGTGCCGAATACCACATCTAGTGTGATTTTCCCAGCGCATCGTGCCTCCCGACTGGGGATGATTCCTCCGATGGTCGTGCTGCTTTGCTCAATGCGGCTTCTGTCTATTTCCATTTTTTGAAGAGTCTCCTCATAGATGAGGTTTAATCCGCTGCCGCCATCCATGAGCACTTTAGTAAGCCGGAAGCCACCCACAATTGGACTAAGGACCAAGGCGGCTGGTGCTCGGGCGGTTCAGAATTTAGGTTCGTCACTGGCATTGAAGGTGATAGCCGTATCGCTCCATGGATTTATTGCTGCCACGTGGCAGACTTCGGCAAGGCTGCGGAGTGCTCGCTTACGCCTATTATTTGAGGCGAAGGTCTCAAAGACTGTCAATACTATATTGTTGTTATCCACGGGATGGTGCTCTGCGGTATTGTTAATGAGGAGATCCTCACCGCTCTTGGCCACCTGCCGGAGTACCCAACATGCTCTAAGGCTATGTGTTGGTATGGTATCCGCTGTACTGTGAATTTTGCATGGCCCATTAAGCCATCCCTCCAATACGGTTCCACGCCCTGTAGTGGGCTTTTGCTTCTTTGTAATTTGGTCGGGCGACTTACGAGAGTGCACCTTTTAGTTCGGACTGGTGGTTTTTCCAGAGCCGGATTATCCCAAAATTTTGTTTGGGTTTTCCACGCGCTTTCCATTGCAAAGTAGTTCCGTACTATGGCCGCCATGTTAGCGAAGTGTGCTATGTCATGGCGACTTATGGCATTGAGAATTCCCTTGTCCGTGCAATTATTGCAGAAAAATGAAATTGCCTCTTCCTCGCGACAGTCATTGACATTGTTCATTACAAGGAGGAATCTGGCCCAATAGTGGTGTACTGTCTCCTGGGGCTCTTGTCTAATGTGGGAAAGATCATTTATATCTGGGTGGGTGGGTGGATTTAAGTCCGAACCTTGACCCGATCTGAGACCCAGGGTCGGAGGAGTTTCCGATCTTGGCAGTTCGGGCTCCGGGATGTTGCCCGATAGGTCTGGCCCACTGCCTGATTCTAGGTTCAGGGTTTGGGCAATGTCCTCCTGTAGACGGGTATCCGGCTCGGAGAGCTCGGGAATCCGGACATAGTTTGTCCTCAAGATAGAGGAAGAATCGCCGCATTGCTCCTCCACCACCGCTATCTGATGGGTGACCAGCGGGGAGTTAATCTCCCTTTGGTCGGGTTTAAGCCCGATCTGATCATAGTCCGTAGCGACTCCCAAAGCAGCAATGCGATCCAAGAGCTCATTCAAAGAAGAGACCTCTATTGGATCCAACTGCTCGGCGAGTCCCGAGCTGACATGGAGGCTGTTTTCGATGACCCGCGAAGTCATCGTCGGCGCAGCAGCCGAACAGGCGGTCATGACGAAACCGCCTAGTCGGAGAGTTTGGCCTACAGCCAGGGCTCCCCCGGAGGTGATGTTGTCCTTGAAAACAAGGCGAGCCATCCAGCCTTATGATGACGGCATAGTGGAACTCTCAATGAAAGTACCAATGTCGGTGTCAAAACCGGCGGCTCTCGGGAAGGGGGTCCCGAACTGTGCGTCTAAGGCGGATGGTAATAGGAGGCAGGGGACACAATGTTTACCCAGGTTCGGGCCCTCTCGATGGAGGTAATACCCTACTTCCTGCTTGATTGATGTTGATGATATGAGTATTACAAGAGTTGTTCTACTACGAGATCATAGAGGCTGAACCCTAGAAGCTAGCCTATGGTATGATTGTTGTTGTCCTACGGACTATACCCTCCGGTTTATATAGACACCGGAGGGGGCTAGGGTTACACAGAGTCGGTTACAAGGGAGGAGATATACATATCCGTATTGCCAAGCTTGCCTTCCATGCCAAGGAGAGTCCCATCTGGACATGGGACGAAGTCTTCAATCTTGTATCTTCATAGTCCAACAGTCCGGCTAAAGGATATAGTTCGGCTCTCCGAGGACCCCCTAATCCAGGACTCCCTCAACTGTGCCGTCATGATAAAGGCTTGATGGCTCCTTCGATCATCGGCAACGATGCGATCCAGGGTGAGGTTTTTGTCCCCTGACAAATCTTCGTATTCAGCGGCTTCGTATTGCGGCCCAACTCGCTTGGCCATCTGGAGCAGATCGAGAGCTACGCCCCTGGCCGTCAGGTCAGGTTTGGAAACTTAAACTATACTGCCGACATCCGCGGAGACTTGATCTTCGACGGATTTGAGCCCATGTCAGGTGCGCCGCAGATTTACGACGAGCATGACTTAGCTCTGCCGTCGGACGGTGTTCAGAAGATCACACCTGTGGCCGCTCCGGCCCTCAATCCGGAGCAGATCGCGTCGTCCGAGGACGGGTGGATGGACCCCGCCACGGAGGCTACACACTCAGCGTTGATAGAGCCGAATACTGACCCTTGGATTCGTCACCGGCCACGGGCTTCGAACCGCCTGCGTCCGCGCCTATCGAATCTGATTGGGCACCGATCATGGAGTTTTCCTCCATGGATATCTTTCAGCACTCGCCCCTGGGTGATGTGCTAAATTCATTAAGGTCTCTCTCCTTTGTTAGGAGGCCCTTGGCGGAACTATGTCCGGCTTGAGTGGGAAGCAGACGACGAAGAAATTCGTTCCCCACCCACCACCCTCTTAATAGCCACTGTCGACGACTTAACCGACATGCTCAATTTCGGGTCTAAAGACATCGACAGTATGGACGACGATGCAGGAGAAGATCAGGAACCACCACCCACAGGGCGCTGGACTTCCACCTCATCATACGATATATACATGGTGGACACCCCCAAAGAAAGCGATGGCAATAAGGCAACGGAGGATAATCTCCCCGAGAAGCAATCTAAGCACCGGCGTCATCGACGCTGCTCTAAGCCCCGCCATAGCAAAAGCAGCGATAGCGTATAAAGAGACAATAACGTTGCGGATAGTGCCGAAGACAAAGACAATCCCCTCCAGCCAGGTTTCGAGCGGGAGGATGGGCAAGCTAGCCCTAAGGAACAGGCAGCAGACGGAGAATCAGAGGATGACAATTACATGCCCCTCTCCGAAGACGAGGTGAGCCTCGTCGACGAAGAATTTATCGTGCCCGAGGATCCCGTCGAGCAGGAGCGCTACAAGCACCGGCTTATAGCCACAGCAAAAAGCCTGAAGAAAAAAGCAACAACACCTTCAAGCTGACCAAGATCTGTTAGCGGATAGATGGACCGAGGTCCTTGTGGCCGAGGAATACAAACTCGAGCGGCCAACCAAAAGTTACCCGAAGCGCAGGTTGCTACCCCAACTCGAGGAGGAGGCATTAAAGCCTACACTTCCAGCGTATGATGCGGCTGACCGGCCACCTCGTGGCCGAGACAAAGCGGCACATCAGCCCGAAGTCCAGCCCGCACCCCGCCGACAGTCAAACAAAAACACCAAGGCCCGGGACAACACGCAGGACCTGCGAGACGTATTGGAAAATAAATCAGGACATAAAAGATCGATCTAAGGATAATGAGGGCGTGCCGCAATGTGTGACGATGACCGTCACGCCGGATATACTAAAAGCAAATCCGGTCGGGCCGAATACAGCAGACAAGACTCGTATGAACTGCGTCGTGATATAGCCCGGCACAGAGGCGCCGCACACCCCCTACGCTTCACCCATGAAGTAATGGATCATGAATTCCCAGAAGGGTTTAAACCCGTGAACATTAAACCATATGATGGTACTACAGACCACGCGGTATGGATAGAGGATTTCTTCCTCCACATTCACATGGCCCGCGGGGATGATCTACACGCCATCAAGTATCTCCCGCTAAAACTCAAAGGGCCGGCTCGGCATTGGCTGAATAGCTTGCCGGCAAACTCCGTCGGAAGTTGGGAGAACCTGGCAGACGCATTCCTGGACAACTTCCAGGGCACTTATGTGCGACCACCGGATGCTGATGATTTAAGTCACATAACACAACAGCCCGGAGAGTCAGCCAGGAAATTCTGGACTCAGTTCCTAACTAAAAAGAACCAAATTGTCGACTGTCCAGATGCCGAAGCCCTAGCGGCCTTTAAACATAACATCCGTGATGAGTGGCTCGGCCGACACTTCGGCCAAGAGAAGCCAAAATCCATGGCAGCCCTCACGACACTCATGACCCGCTTTTGCGCGGGCAAGGATAGCTGGTTGGCCCGTAGCAACAACACAGCAAGCAACCCTGGCACATCAGGGACCAGAGATAGCAACGGCAAACCCCGACGCAACAAACACAAGCACCGCAAAAATGGTGAAAACGCCGAAGATATGGCAGTCAGTGCCGGATTTAGTGGCTCTAAGTCCGGTCAGCAGAAAGGGCCACTCAAAAATGACAATTCGGGTTCGTCCTGTCTGGACCGCATACTCGACCGTCCATGCCAAATTCATGGCACCCCAGGAACACCAGCCAATCTTACCAACAGAGAATGCTGGGTCTTCAAACAAGCCGGCAGGTCAGGCGCCAAAAACAAAGATAAGGGGTCTCAAAGCGATGATGGCGACAAGGAGCCCAGATCACCGAATACAGGAGGGCAAAAGAAATTTCCCCCGCAAATCCAAACGGTGAACGTGGTAAATGCCACCCACACTCCCAACCCGGACCGGATGCGCACCCTCAGGGATGTTGACTTAACGGAACCAGTCGTCCCACAATACAAACTAGGGCCGATCACCTTCAACCGCAGAGATCGTTCGGTTAACACCAATCAGGGAAATTCAGCCGCACTTGTCCTCAACCCAATAATTGATGGGTTCCACCTCACACGAGTCCTCATGGACGGAGGCAGCAGTCTAAACCTGCTTTACCAGGACATAGTGCGCAAGATGGGCATCGATCATTCTGTGATCAAGCCCACTAAAGCCACCTTCAGAGGTATTCTACCAGGTGTGGAGGCCTGCTGTACAGGCTCCATCGCCCTTGAGGTAGTCTTCGGATCAACAGACAATTACCGTGCCGAAGAGTTAATCTTTGACATCGTCCCCTTTCGCGGTGATTACCAGGCACTGGTCGGACGAAACGCGTTCGCTCGATTCAACGCGGTGCCACATTATGCCTACCGTAAGCTCAAGATGCCCGGTCCGCGCGGCTTCATCACGGTTAATGGCAAGGCTGAACTTTCCCTCGGTACCAAAGAGTATACCGCTGCTTTAACAGCAGAAGCAACGAGTGGCACCTTTGAATCGAACCTCAAGTCGACGGCCAGGCTCCCAGACACCGCCAAAGGACTCCGGACTACTTCGCGGTAGGTTATCCCGGCTCGTCCAGAGCTCAATTAAACACTCCGGCGAAGGCGAGCACAACCACATACCGCGGCTCAACCGCTCTGCAGCACACAAACATTTCTTACATATTCTTTGCAGGTTCACCTTTGCGCAGACCAGGACTGGCGATATGGAAGCAGCTCGAACGCGTAAGGGAATCCTTAGATATTCCCCGCGATGACCATCCAACTATACTCCGGATCCACACACAGCTTCTTCCCCTGGTCTCAGCAGGTTCCACAGTCATATTTCTTTTTATCACATTACCTGTACTCATACGCATCGACGTACTATTCAAATACAACATGTGGATTTATATGAAGCTTATTTGCTGTTATTTCTTATTGAAATTCTTTTGTCAAGTGGCATCCGTACACTGCGATATGCCTTAAAAATGCCAGGGGCTTCGTTTTACCCATAATATGGCAATAAAGTCCGAACACCTTCATGGAAGTTCGGCACCCCGAACTTATAGCATTATATGCATGAGCTCCGAATCATGTCTTGGGTCAAATGTTGGGTTTGCCCGGCTCCCATGTTTTGCTGCCTTACGTTCCGCTATATCGGCTAAGGCAGCACAGGGAGAACTACTGCGATTGTGTCCCGGTTCTTCCGGACGAGCACCTCAGTAGAGAAAGTCGAAAACTGACTGTCAAGATACGGCGAGAGTTGGTCAGCCGTTTGAGAGGTTGTAAAATCTTTAAGGATTTCTCCCGCATAATGCCATAACCGATGCAGCGTGCGATGGATCGATTTTTCTTCCGATCAGGTGCTTATAGAGCCCCTCGTGCGGTCTTCCGAACACCAGGGGCTGCGCCTACCTTCCTTTCCTAAAGCTCCTATTTCTAAGTGAGAGTGATAAAGCCCTATAGTCCGATTGCCTGGTTCGTTGTGTTGAACACCTCCTTCGAAGGACCCAAAACTGGGATAAAGAGTGATCAGGTTTATCCCGAACACCCCCGTACTTCCTACGTGGGGGCAGAAGCCGACGACTGGCCAACTCTCAAGATTAATATATAAAACGGCCGCGCAGGAGGATAAAACAGGCAATAAATAATAGAAATGATCTTGTTCAACATTACAAAGGACAACATGATCGTATTCATGGAAATATAATGTCCTTGGTGCATTGCTCCGCCGCAAGGCAGGATCCTTTCAGGACACTTTCATAATATAATTCGGGCTTGCGGTGCTCCTTCCCCTCTGGCAGTCCCTCGGTCATCAGCTTTTCAGCATCCATCTTCCCCCAGTGCACCTTTGCGGGGGTGAAGGTCATTCGCGCACCCTCTATACAGACCGACCGCTTGATGACGTCAAGTCGAGGGCAGGCACACACAAGCCGCTTCACGAGCCCGAAGTAGCTGCTTGGAATCGGCTCGGCCGGCCATAGCCGGATAATCAAATCCGCCCTATGCAGTTCGATTAGCTGTTTCATTTGATCGGCAAAAGGCACCGGATAATTCGGTGCCAGATACTGTGACCAGAAGAGCTTATTCACAGTGTTCCTTTCTCCAGCTCGGTAGAATTGGGCGGCATCCGATATGCTACGGGGAAGCTCTGCAAATACCCCTGGAGAAATCCGAACTCAAAATTAGAAACATGATTTTCTCCTCAAATACTTGCTTTACATGGAAAAAGCCTTACCCACCACGATCTTCCTCGCCTCTTGGATCTCCTGCAGGGCGCCTTGGGTTTCCCCCAGGGCATCGTGCGCGGCCTGATGAGCCCTGGTGTGTTCAGATTCTTTCTCCGTTATACTCTGCTCCAAGGTCTCGCATTTCTTCACGGCCTCTTGAAGCTCTTGCTCAGCTTCAATAACCCTGGCATCGTGCTTCTCACGAAGGGCCTGCTCCACGGCTGCCTTTTTCTCGGCCTTCGCCACAGCCTTCTTAAGAGCCTCGACTTCGGTCATCATCCCTAGCGCAAATCATGAAACATATTTTATCATACTGGAAATTCGTTCGCACTGAACGCGAACAAGGCTTGTGCATACCTTGTTTATCTTCCAACTGCCTTTTGAACTGGCCAAGTTCTTCTTTGGCCTGCTCCAGACTTTGATTCGGTCCGGAGACCTCCGCAGTATGAGAGGCAGCAGTCGCTACAGACGCCTGCTTATAAAAGAAGAGAGATAGATGTCATCAAGTGAGTCTTCCTGCGAACATAAATTTGATCCTCTGTCCGGTTCTTTCTTTCACCGAACAGTGTATCAGGGGCTACTATCCATACTATGACACTCTTCGAAACCTCATAAAACATACCTCAAAGCCTCTTATAAGGCTGATATAGGCTTCATTTAGTCCACTCTCAGCAGACTAAATCTTCTCAATCACCGCACCCATAAGGGCATGGTGTTCATCGACGATGGAGGCGCTCTTCAGCACCGACAACAAAGCATCCGGCACCACTGGTTGGACAGAGGTTGCCGGTGGAACAGGCACACCCCCTCCAGCCGAGGGAGGCCGCCTTCTTGATTCTGGAGCCGTATTGGTCTCCGGAATTGCGTCCGGCTGGGGGCCGAATTCAAGATATCCCCCACCATCGACTCCCATGGGAATCTTCTCCCCCATGTCTCCGGCCCATGATGTTTGACCTCCAGGCGCCGCCTTCATGATCCTTTCCCCCCTCCTTGGCCGGGGTCTTTCTGGGACGAAACCTCGGTGTTATTCACATATTTGGGGGAAGGGGCCTTCGGGGGCGTCCCGCTCTCCATAGCATCCAAGCTCAGCAAATCCTCTGACGAGGATTGTTCGGTGCGGGACCTCGCCGGACTACAAAAAGTATGGCTCAAGTTAAAATATTATGCCATGATGAGTCTGGACGCATAAACGTGTTCGGATTTTATATACTCACGAGTTCACCAGGGGCTGGGCCCTGGGATCCCAGTCCGGGCTGCTGTCGGCGGCGGCAGTGGACTCCTCCGGAAGAGGAGTTTTTTCCCTTTTAGGCGACTCGTCCTCCAAGTGTATGGAGGCCGTCCTCTTCTTTCTTCCCCCCGCTGGGGATTCGTCTTCCTCCTCCTCGTTCTCTTCGGAGGCAGAACGGGCGTTGGAGCCTTCGGATATTGTGTCCGAAGTGCCGCGGCGACGAAGGCCGCCCCGGGTCTTTTTGGCCTCCTTCTCGGCCTTCTTCGGCGCCTTGTAAGGCGCCGGGATCAGCATCTTCGTCAGAAGTGGGCCGGCCGGTTCTTCGGGTAGCGGGGCCGGAGAGTGGATCCGCCCGCCTTCTTTGTGCAGCCCTAGGAGACTTGTGGAAAACACATTGAGCATTTCCCTTGGGTTATGCGGATAAAACGTATAATGATTTACCGAGCTTGCAGGGCGGGACAGTTGGTACCCGCGGTCCTCGGTTGAGTCCGGCGTTGATTTGCCGGACTTGAAAAGCACCTTCCAGATGTCTTTGTGCGAGGAGCCAAAGATCTCTCGCAGGGTCTGGTGCTTGGCCGGATCGAATTCCCAC
Source organism: Triticum aestivum (assembly GCF_018294505.1). Lineage (NCBI taxonomy): Eukaryota > Viridiplantae > Streptophyta > Magnoliopsida > Poales > Poaceae > Triticum > Triticum aestivum. Next base: position 40,760,197 of record NC_057808.1, on the reverse strand, counting down.
AAATTGCAAGTCCGGTGTTGACAAGGCAGGATCCGGCGAACTAACATCACCTGGACTACATTGACAAGTTCGATATTCTTGTCTTCTATATCCTTAACGCGCGTCTAGGGCACCGATAGTTCGTCGGACGAAGACCAGTTCAGGCCCTTCTTGGGCCAGGACGTAAGCCACAGAGGGGCTCCAGATCGGAACTCAGGAGCAGCGGCCCATTCCGTGCCGCGCGGCTCAGTGATGTAAAACCACTGCTGTTGCCACTCTTTGACGGAATCATTAAAAGTACCTGTTGGCCATGTGACGTTGGGCATCTTGCTCACCATAGCGCCCCCGCACTCGGCGTGCTCGCCGCTCACTACCTTGGGCTTCATATTAAAGATCTTCAGCCATAAGTCGAAGTGTGGAGATATGCAGAGAAAAGCCTCGCCCACAACGATGAATGTCGAGATGTTGAGGAAGGAATTGGAGGATAGATCGTGAAAATCGATCCCGTAATAATACATGATGCCGCGAACGAACGGGTGGAGGGGAAACCCTAGCCCGGTGACAAAATGAGGGAGGAATACAACCCTCTTGTGGGGTTCCGGAGTAGGAACGATCTGTCCCGCCGTCGGGATTCGGTGGCTGATTTTCTTGGCCAGACACCCGGCCTCCCGAAGCTTTTTGATATCCTTCTCCCGGATGGTAGAGGCCATCCACTTGCCTCCTGCTCCGGATCCGGAAATTTTCGGAAGACCTTTGTTGGAGGAGAAGACGAACGCTCGGGCGCTGGACGTCGAGCGAAGGGGAATGGATCAGGAAGAAGAAAGCGTGGGTGCGAAAGGGAGTCCTTATCGCCTTATAAAGGCAGCAGGGATTCTGCGCCTCCCCACTTGCCTGGTAAACTCGCTTATTCCACAAGCGCCGTGATTGACGGCGCGGTTGGGTTACCCACACCCGTATTGAAGAGAATCCCGTGATAAGGGGACACGATCTCTGCTTCGACAAGACATGCCAAGAAAACCGCCTCGCAATATGTGCAATAGCTGGTTGAGAAAAACGGTTCGAATAATGACCGGGCCGTGGCGTGATGTCACGCTATGAAATTTGTTAGCAGATTAGATTTGTGGGATATTGTACTCTCTACGGTGGTATGTGGAATTTTTTTTGCAGAGCCGGACACAATCCTTGTGTTCATAATCTGCTATGGAGTATTGGGAGGTGGAACCCGCCTTGCAATGCCGAAGACAATCTGCGTGCCGGACTCATCGTCATTGAAGCCTCGTTCAGGGGCTACTGAGGGAGTCCTGGATTAGGGGGTCCTCGGACAGCCGGACTATATACTTTGGCCGGACTGTTGGACTATGAAGATACAAGATTGAAGACTTCGTCCCGTGTCCGGGTGGGACTCTCCTTTGCGTGGAAGGCAAGCTTGGCAATTCGGATATGTAGATCTCCTCCCTTGTAACCGACTCTGTGTAACCCTAGCCCCCTCCGGTGTCTATATAAACCGGAGGGTTTAGTCCGTAGTACAACAACAATCATAATCATAGGCTAGCTTCTAGGGTTTAGCCTCTATGATCTCGTGGTAGATCAACTCTAGTAATACTCATATCATCAAGATCAATCAAGCAGGAAGTAGGGTATTACCTCCATCGAGAGGGCCCGAACCTGGGTAAACATTGTGTCCCCCGCCTCCTGTTACCATCCGTCTTAGACGCATAGTTCGGGACCCCCTACCCGAGATCCGCTGGTTTTGACACCGACACCTACTATGCAATCTTTTTTCTCCTCGATGGCACATGAATAGTGCACGTACTCAACGACGGAGCACGGGATGGTAGCCATGACATGGTCAGCCCTTTTTTGGAGAGAGTACGTACTAAATAACTTTGATGTGTCCCGTCAACTCGCAGAATGATGAGAAGCTTGCTTACTACGCCTTCTCCCTCGCCAACGCGTACGTGGTGACTTGCAGCACGAGGAGAAACTTTTGCTTACAAGCGGTGGACGTGCAGTAGTTCATAGTAGGAGTAACATAGGTAGTAACATAGCGCAGTCCAAGACAAGTTTGCTTATGTGGCATGTATTTAATGAGGAGAGATGTGTTTAGAGTAACATAATATGTAACTGTAACATGGTAATTTATCACTGGAACTACGTCGGTGTTTCCCCCAAGAGGAGAGAATGATGTAGTACAGCAACGGTAAGAATTTCCCTCAGTTATGAAACCAAGGTATCGAACTAGTAGGAGAACGAAGCAATCACAACGTAAGCGGCACCTACACACAAATAACAACACCTCACAAACCGACATGTTAAAGGGGTTGTCAATCCCTTCCGGGGTACGGCGCCTCAAGATCGGCAAACAGACGTGAGGTAAATTGTAATAGATTGAAATAATAGATCGCAAATAAATAAAAGTGCAGCAAGATATTTTTTGTATTTTTTAGTTTAATAGATCTGAATAAAAATTCAAAGGAAAAGTAGATCGCAAGGCAAATGTATGAGAAATAAGACCCGGGGGTCGTAGGTTTCACTAGTGGCTTCTCACTAGTGGGTAAACAAATTATTGTTGGGCAATTGATAGAACTTCAAATAATCATGATGATATCCAGGCAATGATCATTACATAGGCATCACGTCCAAGATTAGTAGACCGACTCCCGCCTGCATCTACTACTATAACTCCGCACATTGACCGCTATCCAGCATGCATCTAGTGTATTAAGTTCATGGAAAAACGGAGTAATGCAATAAGAACGACGACATGATGTAGACACGATTCGTTTATCTATATGGGGGTAGATATTAGTCTCGTATTTTTATCCTTAGTAGCAACGATACATACGTGTCAGTTCCCCTTCTGTCACTCGGATCAAGCACCATAAGATCGAACCCACTACCGGGCACCTCTTCCCATTGCAAGACAAATAGATCAAGTTGGCCAAACAAAACCCAAATATCGGAGAAGAAATACGAGACTATAAGAGATCATGCATATGAGAGATCAAAGAAACTCAAATAACCTTCATGGATATAAAAAGATATAACTGATCATAAACTCGAAGTTCATCAGATCCCAACAAAACACACCACAAAAAGGACTTACATCATTTGGATCTCCAAGATACCATTGTATTAAGAATCAAAAGAGAGAGAGGAAGCTGTCGGCGTCATGGGAACGGCGGTCCCTAGACTTGCCTGCCTGCGGCCCACGGCGTGGCTCCACCAGTGGGCCCGTACAGCCCATCTTCACTAGCAAGCACTCAAGACCCTCGCGAGGGGCCAAGCCTCGCGAAGCGGGCGACACAAGAACTCCTCAGGAGCGACCTTACTAGGCTGGCTCGCGAGGAGCTGAGAGATCAAGGCAAGGCAAACCTCACGGGGTTCTCGTGACATGAGTCATGACGATTGAGACCAGGCGGGCGCCAGGCGGGCGCCAGCACGCACAGTGTCCTTGTTTCCTCTTTGGTGCTAAGGGGAAAGCGCAGGCAAGGAGTACCGAGGCGTCAAGCAAAGGTTTCCCTATCGGTGCAACGAGACCAAGACTAGCAGGATGGCGGGATGGAGGTCACTGTGGAGCCCAAGACGGCGTCACCACCAGAGCCTTTGGCAGGCGAAGACCGCGTTTGTCAGGATAAGCTGTACTAGTTGTTCCCCTTGCAACTTGGCCGTTGTGGGATCCCTTCCCGCTCAATATTTGGGAAGAGGACCGGGGCCTCTATAAATAGGACTAGCCACCCACCGTAGAGAGGGGATCAGATCATCTTGGATTCAGATCATCCTCACCCACACAAGTTCACCAAGCACAAGAACACCTCTCCTTAGGAGGCTGCTCTTCCTCTTGTACTGTTCATCCTCATCACAAGAGGCAATCCACCACCACCACACTGGAGTAGGGTATTACACCACATCGGTGGCCCAAACCAGTATAAATCTTGTGTCCCTTGTGTTGTGAGTTCGTCGGACTAGCCTAGAGATCGTGAAGCGTGAGAGGGCGTGATCTGCGAGGGGGAGATCTTCGTGCGCACCCCAGTGTTCGAACCTTAAGGGTTTTGCCGGAACCCGAGATCCGACATTTGGCAAGCCAGGTAGGGGTGCGTCGGAGCCTTTCTTCCTCCCGTTCACCATCCGGCACTCCACGATCTCAATGTCCGGATACCCGAGGACCGACACTGACCGCTGGGCAGCCTGGCCGGCCCGGGCGGCATCGTCCGCCCAAGAAGACCTCAACCCCGCGCCCCAGGCGGCACACGCGCCGCCAAACGTTGCGGGGCGTGGGCAGCACGGCCAGGTGGCATCCACCCTTACTCCACGACAAGCTCGGGCAGCCGCAAGAGCTTCAAGCCACGCCGCAGCAATAGCGCCTCACACTCGGCGGGAACAGGCGAACATGAGGGCCGCGCTCATAGTGGCACGGGAGCTGCTGCGGTGTCGACTGATGGAGAGCGGCCGGGATGCGTTGCTGGAACGCGTCGCCGAGCTGCTGGATGCAGCGGCCACGGGAGCACCACCCTTCTGCTACTAGCTTACGCCCCAAAGTGCGAGCGGATCCCACGGCAGGCCTCGCCACGCCCGCGTGCGCCCGGGCACACAAGGGGGCTTCGTCGACATCAGCATGGCCAGCAGCGCCGGGCGGCCGCTCGCGCCCGCACCACCTCCGGTGGGTGTGGGCACAAGCGTTGCCCCGCATGGCCTCAACGGGGCGCAACCTTACCCTCCTCAAGATGGTGTGATGGGCCGGGCAATGTGGAGTGTGGGGCACTACGGCGAGGTTTTTGGGGTGACGGCCCCGGAAGCCTATGTGCCCCGCATGATGGACCAGGAGTACACGCTGGAAGACGACCCTGGCTCGTTCCACGAGCCAGGCTGGGACGAGGAGGTGCTAGAAGCCGAGGCCTTCCAGGAGCCGCCAGGGAACCACGACAACCACGCCAGCGACAACAGCTACAGGGTATCACTAATCTCTCAGGAGCAGGCTTACACTAACCATAGGCCGCAGGTGAATCAGGTCACAGCATCGGCCGACGGCCCCGGCATGGCGCCCACCTTCCACCAGGGGAGGCACACTAGGGGCAGCGCAGAAGGGGCCAGGAGCAAGACCCCTCGCCGCGTCGCACGAAGCAAGGCACCGCCCGGAGGTAGGCCCTCTACCTGGGAGGCGCTGGCGAGCCTTCCCCCCGGCAGAGGACCCGTGGTCGCCGAGGGTGCCGCTGGCGTCCCCTTTTCCCCTTTTGCACCGTCCTGGTTTCCGGTCGTCTCAAGAGTGCTCGAGGGTGGCGCAAGGCGGTGCCCTCTTCTGGCAATATGAAGTAAGGCTCACGCCTGTGAAGGTCTCCGCTCGTGACACTCTCACATAATGATGAGTGGGGCTGTACACGCCCCGGAGTCTACGGAGAGCTGCCCTCGGGCCTTGGGGGCTCCCTCCCACGTCCTAGTGGCAGCACTTAGCTCCGTGCTGGTGAGAAGACAAGAAGACCAGAAGACTAGACTAGGCGCCGGACGCGGCCATTTGCTTTGGATATCTTTTCTGTAGCCCCGTTCTTGGGCCTTGAATTTAAGCTGAAGTTGCGTTTTCATTGGAATGTGCGGGGGGTTTATTCTCTCGAGTGATATCTTGCGATTTGGTTCCCTGCCTTACCTTGGAGTTCGCACCTGCTGCCTCTCACCAGCGGGCCCCTCATGAGCGGGGGCTAGGCATGGCACACAAGCGCTGCCCGCATACCCTGCCATGACTGCGCGCACTTCTTGCGAGGCTCCCTCAAACGAATAGAAGGGCTCCTGAGGAGTTTCTCAGAAGCTCGCGACCTCACAGGTCGGTTCAGGACCTGTTCAGGTTAAGGTAAATCGCAACAGTAAACTCACCGCGAGGTTCACCGGCTCGCTGAGACATATATTCAGCTTGGTCTAAGGAATAGAGAAAGTAATCTGTTTACATGAGGGGCTCCCCCTCCCAAAATGCTCTTACAACTTCTGGGGCTACGCCCAAGCCTCTGCGTGCAGGACAAATACCTGGGAAACGCGGGAATCAGTCGGACATGTCGCTCGCCGCATCGCCTTCGGACGCGTCGCTGGCGTCGTCGTCACCTCCGCCGGCATCATCATCACCTTCGACGGCGCCACCGTCGCCGTCGTCGACCACGTCGCCCTCGTCTGCCGCAACCACCACCGCGTCGTCTTCGGAAGCGAAGGCCCTGACCAGTGCGTCCACATTGTCCTCCACCCACCGCACTAGGTCGCCCCGGATGGCCTCCGAAACAGGAGCGATGGCGGCGTCAAAGTCAAAGTTCTGGTATGTGTTCTGGAGATGGCTGAAGACGCGGGAGAACGCGCGCCAGAGCAAGCTGCGACTCCTCTCTTCGACAAGCTGGCGAGCCCTCTCGGAACAGTTCTCCAGGTGTGTCACCACCTCGGTGAAGAAGCGAAGGTGACTGGCGTAGTCGTCCGTGTGGGGATGAGGGGCATTCTCGTCACAGATGTGGCCCAACGCGGTGTTGGCTCTATTCCTGAGGCCCTGGAGCATGGGGGCGTGCACGCGCTCCAATATTCGTCGCTGAAGCACTTCCTCCCTGTTCTACCGTGCAATGGCCTCGGCATCGATAACCCGCTACTGAAGAGGGAGCAGCTCGGCGCAGGCGGAAGCTAGTTCAGCCTGCACCGAGACTAGGGCGGTTGCGGCGGCCTCCTCTCGCCGCTCCGCCTCAGCCAGCTTAGACTTGAGGGCGATAGTCTTGCCCGCAGCCTCGTCAGCTTCAGGTCATACCTACCCTCAAGGTCCGCGTAAGCCTCGGCCACCCGGCGATCGACCTCCTCCTGGGCCCTGGCCTGACGCGTGCCAATAGCGTCCTCCGCCTGGGCAACCTGACGCTCCCTCGTCTCCAGTCGCTCAAGCTCAAGGCTACGCTCCACGGCTTCTAGTGCCAATGCCTCCTCGTGCTTCAGGATCTCTTCCTCTTCGGTAGGCGTCCCCCTCAACGATGCGAGGGCAGCTCTGCGTGCCTCCACTTGCTGCTCCAAGGAGGCGCTCCAGGCTTGGAGCTCCCACGTGCACTTCTCTGCGGCCTCGCGATGGCGGTCTGCTTCCTGGGCCTCTTCCTAAGCTCGGGAGCAGGCCTCTCACGAGTCTGCGAGGGAACCCTCGGCCTTCGTGTTATCAAGCTCGCGCTGGTGGCGCCCAAGGTTGATAGCCACCTTCAACTTATGCCACTCCTCCTCTAACCGAAGATCCTCGGCCATGAGGCGCGCATCCACATTCACGAGCTCTTCACCAAGCCGGTTCATCGCGCCCAACGCCTCCCGAAAGAGATCGTGGCGGACGATGCTACCTCCTTGCACCGACTTGAGCACGCTGCTGACTCCGTCCTCCGCCACGGGGGCCGCAGAGGAGGCCCGAAGAGGCTCACCCCCTCTTAGCAGGGGGCAGGGGGCTGGCACCCACCTAGTTGCTGGCCAGGCCTCACGAGAGGCCCGAGCAAACGAAGACCCGCCATCTGAAGAGGACCCTAGGACCGAAGCCAACCAGCCGCCGTCCACGATCAGGGAAGGGGCCCTTGGCACACTGGTCACACCCCAAACAAGGCCACCAAGAGAAGGCAACGTTGGCATGAGCTCAAGGCACCCGGCAGGCGGGCTGGCCACCCGGGCTGGTCCCCCTCCGGGGGCAGCGCGCGGGCTCGCAGCGCTTGAACCTGGCGAAGCAAGCAAAGCGAGAGGAGGTTGCTTCTCAGGAGAGTCCGCAGCCTTGGCGGAAGGGATCCTGGGGAACCAACCGTCAGAAAGGGAAGAGGCGCACAAGGGATGACAGAGATAAGGTACTTACTCATCGATGGCGATATACTTCCTCCACTTCAAGGCCCGAAGACGCCGCTGCTACAGCTTGGGGATCCCTTCCTCTTACGGAGCTCCTCAAAGTCCACACGAAGCCGGCCAAAGCGTTGTATGTGGTGACCATCCCAAGGCGCGACTGGGGAAGCGCCCCAGGAGGCCTCATGAGTGCCAAGCTGGGGAGAACTGTCGGGCTTTGCCTCGCGATGACCTGCTGATGCCTCGGGAGCTCTGACCTCAGGAGCAGTGGGCTGCGTCGCCCCTTCAGCTGCCGCCCCGGCGTGGGGATCACGGGTTCCCGAGGATGACGCCTCGGAAGCCTCAGGCAGCATCGACGCATCTGCACCAGCGCCCCCGGCCTCCGACTGTGCTATCCCCCCAGCGTCCACTCTTGGGGCGAGATCGAGGCTGGTGGCAAGGAGAGGTGAGGGAGTCCTGGATTAGGGGATCCTCGGACAGCTGGACTATATCCTTTGGTCGGACTGTTGGGCTATGAAGATACAAGATTGAAGGCAAGCTTGGCAATACGGATATGTAGATCTCCTCCCTTGTAACCGACTCTGTGTAACCCCAGCCCCCTCTAGTGTCTATACAAACCCGAGGGTTTAGTCCGTAGGACAACAACAATCATACCATAGGCTAGCTTCTAGGGTTTAGCCTCTACGATCTCGTGGTAGATCAACTCTTGTAATACTCATATCATCAAGATCAATCAAGCAGGAAGTAGGGTATTACCTCCATTGAGAGGGCCCGAACCTGGGTAAACATTGTGTCCCACGCCTCCTGTTACCATCCGCCTTAGACGCACAGTTCGGGACCCCCTACCCGAGATCCGTCGGTTTTGACACCGACATTGGTGCTTTCATTGAGAGTTCCACTGTGCCATCACCATAAGGCTTGATGGCTCCTTCGATCATCGGCAACGATGCGATCCAGGGTGAGGTTTTCCTCCCCGAACAGATCTTCGTATTCGGCGGCTTCGTACTGCAGCCAACTCGCTTGGCCATCTGGAGCAGATCAATAGCTACGCCCCTGGCCATCCGGTCAGGTTTGGAAACTCGAACTATACTGCCGACATCCGCGGGGGCTTGATCTTCGATGCATTCGAGCCCATGTCAGGTGTGCCGCACAATCACGACGAGCATGATTTAGCTCTGCCGTCGGATAGTGTTCGGGAGATCACACCTGCAACCACTCCGGCCCTCAATCCGGAACAAATTGCGCCATCTGTGGACAGGTGGATGGACCCCGCCACGGAGGCCACACACTCAGTGGCGATAGCGCAGAACACCGACTTCACCTCCTACGAGACCCGTGCTGCCGAACCATTGGATTCGTCCCCGGCCATGGGCTCCGAGCCGCCCGCGTCCGAGCCTATCGAATCTGATTGGGCGCCGATCATGGAGTTTACCTCCGCGGATATCTTTTAGGACTCGCCTTTTGGCGATGTGCTAAATTCATTAAGGTCTCTCTCCTTGTCAGGAGAACCTTGGCCGAACTATATCCGACTAGAATGGGATGCGGACGACGAAGAAATCCGCTCCCCACCCACCACCCACTTAGTAGCCACTGTCGACGATTTAACCGACATGCTTGATTTCGACTCTGAAGACATCGACGGCATGGACGAAGATGCAGGAGAGGAACAGGAGCCATCGCCCACAGCGCGCAGGACAGCCACTTCATCACATGACATATACATGGTGGATACACCCAAAGAAAACAATGACGAGGAACGGAAGGACGCAGCGAAGGATAGCTCCCTCGAGAAGCAACCAAAGCGTCGGCGTAGGCGCCGCTCCAAATCCCGCCTCGGCAAAAACAGCGATAATAGCGCAAGAGAAGATAACACCCCAGTCGACTCCAGAGGAAACGACGACGACACTAACCCAGCGATAGAGCAGGATGAACAAGCAAACGGCGAACATAGTACGGATCCGCTGTCCGAACACGGCGACGCCGAGGATAAAGCTCATCAACCTCCCTCTGGAGAGGAAAACAGTCCGGACGAGGATGCACACATCATCCCGGAAAGGCACTTGGAACAAGAGAACCTCCGCAGAAGGCTTATTGCCACCGCGAGGAGTCTGAAGAAGCAGAAGCAAAGGCTTAAGGCCGTGCAGAATACGCTCAACAGTAGATGGAACAAAGTGCTCGACACTGAAGAAAAGTATGGTGGTAGTTACCACACAAAGAGCTATCCAAAGCGCAAGCTGTTGCCTGAATTTGATGATGAGGCCATAGAGCCCACACAGCCGAAAAACAAAACGGCCGACCGGTCGGATCAACCACCTCGTGGCCGTGATAGAGCGGCTAACAAGGCCGCACATAAGTCAGCACACAATTCACGTGAGGACTTGCATCAGAAGACCGGCGTGACCAAATCCATCTACGGATCAAGGAAACGCGCTCCAGCGCACAACCAAAACCAAACACTACAACCGTCAGAACGCCATGACACATCCAAATACAGGGGTGCCGCACACCCCCTATGTTTCACCGATGAGGTGCTGGACCACGAATTTCTGGAAGGATTCAAACCCGTGAACATAGAGGCGTACGACGGAACCACAGACCCTGGGGTCTGGATTGAGGACTTTATCCTCCATATCCATATGGCTCACAGAGACGATCTCCACGCCATCAAGTACTTGCCCCTCAAGCTGAAAGGACCAGCTCGGCACTGGCTGAAGAACCTCCCCGAAAACTCAATTGGAAGTTGGGAGGAGCTTGAGGATGCTTTTAGGGCTAATTTTCAAGGGACCTATGTCCGACCTCCGGATGCAGACGATTTAAGTCACATAATACAACAACCCGGAGAGTCAGCCTGAAAGCTTTGGAACAGATTTCTCACTAAGAAGAACCAAATCGTCGACTGCCCGGACGACGAAGCCTTAGCAGCTTTCAAACACAGCGTCCGATACGAATGGCTCGCCAGACACCTCACCCAAGAAAAACCAAGAACAATGGCAGCTTTGACAAGCCTCATGACCCGCTTTTGCGCAGGCGAAGATAGCTGGCTAGCCCGTAGTAGCTCCAGCGACCCAGGCACATCCGAAGTCAGGGATGGCAATGGAAAACCACGACGCAATAAAAGCAAGCGTCAAAATAACGAAGAAAGCCCAGACAACACGGCGGTAAACGCCGGATTCAGGGGCTCTCGACCGGGTCAGCGGAAAAAGCCTTTCAAAGGCAGTAGAGATGGACCGTCCAGCCTAAACAAGATTCTAGACAAATTATGTCAGATTCATGGCACCCCCGATAAACCTGCAAATCATACCCACAGAGAATGCTGGGTCTTCAAGCAGGCCGGTAAGCTAAACGCAGAACACAAGGGGAGGGAGACACCAAGCGAAGACGAGGACGAGCCTCGCCAGCAAAGCACTGGGGGACAGAAAAAATTCCCACCAGAGGTGAAAACAATGAACATGATTCACATGATGAAGAGGAGAAGCAAACATGCACTCCGAGACACGCGCCGTAGAGCTCGTCACCCCTAAGTTCAACCCCTGGTCGGCCTGCCCGATCACTTTTGATCGCAGGGATCACCTGACAAGTATCCGGCACGGAGGATTGGCTGCCCTGATGTTAGACCCAATAATAAACGGACACCATCTCACACGAGTCCTTATGGACGGCGGCAGTAGTCTAAATCTGATATATCAGGACACAGTCCGCAAAATGGGGATAGACCTGACAAGAATCGACCACAGTAATACTACCTTTAAGGGAGTAATACCAGGCCCAGAGGCCCGCTGCACGGGCTCGCTAGTACTAGAGGTTGTATTCGGTTCTCCCGACAACTTCCGAAGCGAAAAGTTAACCTTCGATATCGCTCCATTCCGAAGTGGCTCTCAAGCACTACTCGGAAGAGCAGCTTTTGCTCATTTTAATGGAATACCGCATTACGCTTCTCTTAAGCTTAAGATGCCCGGTCCACGTGGCATCATCACAATTAGCGGAAATATCGAGTGTTTCTTATGCGTGGAAGAACGTGCGGCGGCTTTAGCAGCCGAACACTAAACGGCCTCTCCAATCAGAATAAATGATCGGTCGTCAAGACCGCGGACACGGCTAGACGAGTCGGGCACATCACTAGCTGTAACAGCTTAGATATACCTAAGATTGGTTCGATGGATTTACCCTCATAGGCGGTACCAAGAGGCTTCCCGCATGTAAAAGGACTACAGTTCGGCTCGACCTTACTTATCTTGATTTATAACGATTTATTGAGAATAACCAACTTTTTCGCATGACAACTTTCACCTAAGTTCTTCTCTTTTACAGATGGTAATCGTGCTACACCGTTCCAGGATACGGCACAACGGAGACACAGGCGCAGACGTGCAGCAGGGCCCCGCTCAAAGGCTTCTTTTTAGATTAAGACCCTGCGTAAACCTTTTTTACTGTCTCTTGTTGATTCAGATCCTCCGGATACTCAGCATAACCGAGAGCGATGCTGACGTTATTGGCATTTCGCCACGTCAGAACGATGCACGTACCTGCACACTCAGGGATCATCATCAAGGCCGTTATTCAGCCCGGCATATGTTGTAAAGACCGAATACCTTAGGGAGTGTTCGGCGTCGCAAGTTTGGCCTTATATGCACCAGCTCCGAATCATGTCTTTGGTAAAATGTTGGGTTTGCCCGGCTCCCGTGTTTTGCTACCTTACGTTCCACTCTATCGGCTAAGGTGGCACCGGGAGAACTACTGCGATTGTGCCCTGGTTCATCCGGATGAGCACCTCAGTAGAGAAAGCCGAAAACTGACTGTCATGATAAAGCGCGAGACAGGTCAACCACTCGATGACTTAGCGGAATCTTCGGGATTCCTCTGCATTAACGAAGGGCTGTTTCCCGGTCATGTATGTACGTGCCCCGTATTCGGATGAGCGCGGAGGTACCAGGGGCTATATAGTAGTCCCACCGTCAAACTCCTATGGCTAAGTGAAAGTGTTAAAGCAATATAGTCCGATTGCCTCGTTCGCTGCGCTATCACCTCCTTAATGGACCAAGACGTTGGATCAAGTGTGAATACGCGTTTTTTTGCAAACACCCCCGCATTATATGCGTGGGGGCTGAAGCCGACGACTGCAAACTTTCAGGTTATATACATATATACACAAACGGGCGCACAGGAGGCATCATAATACTTTCAGGCAAAAGTATAAACACAACCTTTATAATTTAATAAGCATTGTTCTTACAATTGAGATACATGTCACTAAAACATGATACACTTCGAGCACTGAGCCTCTCTTACACGAGCGCCTTCTAAGACTTCCTCAAAATAGTGCTCGGTCGATACCCGGCCTACCGCCGAACTCTCGGATGCAATAGTGGTGGCCTCCATCTCTGCCCAATATGTCTTGACATGGGCAAGAGCCACCCGCGCACCCTCTATGCACGCCGACCTCTTCACAGCGTCGATATGCGGCACATCACCAAGGAATTGTTGCACTAGGCCAAAATAACTATTCGGCCTCGGTCCCTCCGGCCAAAGGTGATCCACGACGGACCTCATAGCAAGTCAGAACAACCTATGGAGCGTCAAAGTGCGGACGTGTCATTTGTTCATTTAACAGCAGCGGACGCGTCAGAGTGCGGAACTGTGACCAGAACAACCTTTCCACTACATGATCCTTCTGATCATTGAAAAACTTGGTCGCATCAGCGGCACTCGCTGCTAAATCCAAGTACGCGTCTGTAGAACTCCATGATTTATCCAGAGGGGCATACTTCGGGTCTCCAAACCTCGTCCGCAACAAAAAGTGCTTCCCAGCCGCAATATCTCCGGCTTGACGGAGTTCTTCCTTCACCGCTCTGATTTGCGAGCGGGTTTCCTTGGCCGTTTCCATGGCCTCCTTCAGTTCCGCCGCCTTCGCTTGACTTTCCTTTTCAAGAAGCTCATACCGGCCGGCGGCATCTTTCAGCTCAATAGCCATCTTGGCTATTTTCTCTTTGCTCTGGCAATGGGCAGCCTGTTCGGCTCTTAGCTCTTCGACCGCCTTTAGGGCGGCCGCATCACTCTTCCTGGCTTGTTCCTTGGCTAGGGCAAGTTCTGCCCGAAGGGTCTCCACGGCAACAGCTCCATCTGCAGTCACAGCACATTACAGATACTAGCATCATGATCCTCTTAATACGTATTGATCCTAGGAGAATACGTACCCTGTGCCTTGTCAAGCCGCTTGTTTAGAAGCACGATGTCGGCATCTGCCACATCAAGTTGCCGCTTCAGTTCGGCAAACTCACCAGTTCGGCTAGCCACCGGACCCGCAGCCACCTGCACATGAAAGCAGCACGGTTAGTACTTGGGACTATGATCCTCTATTCGCCGTCTTTTTTGACAGCAACCAGAGTCTCAGGGGCTACTATCTGCATAGGCCACCCCTAGCGTGTGCGGTATCGTCCAAAAAATATATATTACTTCACGTACCTCAAAGCCTTTCAGCAGACTCATAAATGCTTCATGCAACCCGCTTTCGGCGGATGAAATCCTCTCAACCACCGTGCCCATTAGCGCACAATGCGTTTCTGAGATAGCCGTTTGCTCCAGAAGATTCATCAGTGCGTCTGATCGCACACCGTAGGGTTCCGGATTCTTTCTGTTGCTCTCCTTACGAGCCGAATACCCGGACTTCGTTTGGCCGAAGGTTTACCTTCTGGCCTTGGCGGATTAGGAGAAATCCTCCGTGACGACACCTTAGGGTCGCCCGCTTCACGAGGCGGGGAGGCACGGGGAGGTGTTTCGCTCTCCATCATCTCCGGAAGAAGATCCCCCGAAGACGAACTCTGTCGAGAAGGGCTACGATCCGAACTACAAGATACACGCCTCGGTTATCGTTCTCGGAAATAAAGCAGGATATATTTACTATAAAGTACTTTCATTTACTTACAGTTCGGTAGAGGGATGGTCCCCTTGCGGGTACTGTGCAGTAAGGATGCCCTCCGGGGTAGGACCCTCCGACAAAGGATTCTTCCCTCGCTTGGAAACCATTACTTCCAAGTCTTCAGAGGCGGTCCTCTTCCTTCCCTGGGGAGAGGGAATTTTAGATTCTTCCCCCCGGTTATCCTCCTTCGCGGAGGCACTAATTCCCCCGGTTTGGATGAATAGTGAGTGAGGCTCGCTCTCGGCTTCTTTGTTCCTCCCTTTACCTCCCCCTGATGGTGCTTGATAAGGCGCGAGCTCAAGCATCCTGGCTAGTACAGGATCCGGTGAGCCCTAGGGAAGGGGGGCCGGACACCTGATCATCTTCTCCTTTTTTATCCAGTCCTGGTTAAAAGGCGACTTTTCATAATGATGTTGTGATAAATTAAAAGACAACATGTTCGGCCGCGGAATTACTTACTTGAGTGTCTGGACGATTGCAGTTCAGACCCGCATCCTCGGAGGTGTCCGGACACTCTATTTGTGATCCGAAGAACGATCTGTACATCTCTTCGAGTGTCACGCCGAAGAAGTGCTGAATAGTTCGCGGTCCTTCCGGGTTGAACTCCCACATACGGAGAGGTCGATGTTTGCAAGGCAGGGCTCGACGAACTAGCATAACTTGCATTACCTTAACAAGGCCGACATCTCTCTCGAGGAGATCTCGGATGTGTCTCTGCAATGTCGGCACATCATTTACTGGCCAGCAGTCCAGCCCCTTGTTGACCCATGACGCCAGTTGTGGCGTGGGGCCTGAGCGAAAGGCAGGGGCGGCTACCCACTTAGTACCCCGGGGAGCTGTGATATAAAACCACTCCCGTTGCCATAAACTGGACACCTCCGGGAAGGAACCCTTTGGCCATGGAACATCAGCGCCTTTGCTTATTACGGCACCTCCGCACTCTGCGTGTCGCCCCTCAATCACCTTCGGCTTCACATTGAAGGTCCTGAGCCATAAGCCGAAGTGTGGGGTAATGCGGAGGAAGCCTTCACACACGACGATGAACGACGAGATGTGAAGGATGGAATCCGGAGCCAGATCATGGAAATCGAGCCCGTAGTAGAACATGAGCCCTCTGACAAAGGGATCTAGACTGAAACCTAGCCCTCAGAGGAAGTGGGAGACAAATACGACACTCTCGCCAGGTTCGGGAGTGGGAATGACCTGCCCTCGAGCAGGCAGCCTGTGCGAGAATCCGCCGGTCAAATACCTAGCTTCTCTTAGCTTCTTGATGTCCTCCTCTGTAACGGAGGAGGGCATCCACCGACCTTGAAGGTTGGATCCGGACATAATTGTAGGTCCGAAGCGCCTAACCTGAGCCTTGGGTGTTGGAACTCGAGGTGGGGGGAGGATTCAATTGAGCGCGAGAAGAAGGGGACAGGCCTAGGCCTCTTTATAAAGGGGATGAATATCAAGCGTCCTCCGCGTGGCCGTTTGGGACTTACCTAAAATCGAGGAGTCATACCAACAGGCTCGATGGGGTTACACACACCCGTATTGATGAGAATCCCGTGAAAAAAGGGACACGATCTCTGCTTCGACAGGACGTGCCAATAAAAACCGCCTCGCAACATGTGCATTGGCAGGCTCAGAAAAACGGTTCGTCATGACCAGTCCACAGCAGTACGTCGCATTATGAAAAGCTATCGGCAGATTAGATTTGTGGAAATATTATTCTCTCTACGGTGGCATGTGGAATTTGTTTTGCAGAGCCGGACACTATCCATGTGTTCAAAATCTTCTATGGAGTATTCGGAGAAGGAACCCGCCTTGCAATGCCGAAGACAATCTGCGCGCCGGACTCATCGTCATTGAAGCCTCGTTCAGGGGCTACTGAGGGAGTCCTGGATTAGGGGGTCCTCGGACAGCCGGACTATATCCTTTGGCCGGACTGTTGGACCATGAAGATACAAGATTGAGGACTTCGTCCCGTGTCCGGATGGGACTTTCCTTGGCGTGGAAGGCAAGCTTGGCAATACGGACATGTAGATCTCCTCCCTTGTAACCGACTCTGTGTAACCCCAGCCCCCTCCGGTGTCTATATAAACCGGAGGGTTTAGTCCGTAGGACAACAACAATCATACCATAGGCTAGCTTCTAGGGTTTAGCCTCTACGATCTCGTGGTAGATCAACTCTTGTAATACTCATATCATCAAGATCAATCAAGCAGGAAGTAGGGTATTACCTCCATCGAGAGGGCCCGAACCTGGGTAAACATTGTGTCCCCCGCCTCCTGTTACCATCCGCCTTAGACGCACAGTTCGGGACACCCTACCCGAGATCTACCAGTTTTGACACCGACAAGAGGGACCACGATGATGGGGTTCTGACGTGGCCCCACATGGCCGACTGGGCGCAACCCCCACTCATCGAAGGAAGGCATGTGCTCCACGAATTGCGGCTTGTTCAAGCAGCGGTACAGAAGACAACTCTTCCCTGGCAAGTCATCGGGCAGCGAGACGCCTGTTAGGAGCTCGAAAACCGTTCTCCGTGCCGCAAGGTGGAGCCCGGATTCCTGAAGTCTCATGTGGTCGTTGCTGCTGAGCAAGGCCCACATCGGTCGAGAGTGTCGCTGAAGTGGAGCGAATCGGCGCTGGACAAACTCCCGCACCACCATAGGTGCAGTCACGCCGCGGTCCTTCAGCCTCTTCAACCTGAGCCAGACGGGGGCCAGGGAAGGATCGGCGAGCCTCTGGTGGCACCAACCGGAGTTGGGAATGGCGGGCGCCGACGGAGAAGAGAGCAGGGGGCTGCGCACCCCAACATCAACAAATACCCACCGCGTCCGGAATTCGCTCGTTGATGGCGGAAGCTCAAAGTCAATCCCCGCGCCCGCCGTCGCCGCCACGGCATGGAATCTCAGGCATCCTGAGGTCTGTCGGGGATCAGTCAGGTGCAACGAGAAGAAGTGGCGGAGAAGTGCCACGGAAGGAGCAATGCCCACCATGGCCTCGCAAACAAAGGCGAAGACGGAGAGAAGGGTCACGGATTGAGGATCGAGGTGCAGCATGTGGATCTGGTAATGGGCAAGCACTACGTTCAAGAAGGCAGGAAAAGGAGGAACCAGGCCGGCCAGGGGGCGTTGATGAAGAATGGGACCTCGGTGGCCGTCCTATCGACGCGAGCTCGAGATGCAGGCCAGGCCGCTGTTTTCCCCCATTCATTGAAGCTGGAGGCGAGCATGGGGCACACCTTGTCCATGGCTTCTTGGTTGAGCACCAGCGACCTGCCAACGGCGGGCTCAATGGCCGAATGTATTTCGGCGGAGGAAAGGGGCTCCTTCCCTTTCTCCATCTGATCTGGTGCCATGGCGATGGGAGAGATGAGCTCAGATCGGATTAGGGGAAGGAGGTGAGCTTCGGGGAAGCGGAAGAATTAGGGGAGCGCTTCGAAACAAGGGGAAGGAAACCGTGTAGACTGCAGTGGCCACCTAGCCAGGCGGGTACCAAGGCAGCGTGGGGAAGCGGAGACGCCCATGTCCAATCAATCGCGATGCGTCGACCAAGGCCGCAGGTTATGGGGCCCGCGGCGCTCCGCACTTGACCTTTGGCTTCACCCTGAAGCCAAGCCCGAGCTCGCCTTGGGCCCGGGGGCTACTGTCAGCGTCCTGGGAACGGGGGTCCCCAGACTTGCCTTCCTGCGGCCCACAGCGTGGCTCCACCAGCGGGCCCGTACGGCCCATCTTCACCAGCAAGCACTCAACACTCTTGCGAGGGGCCAAGCCTCGCGAGGCGGACGACACAAGACCTCCTCAGCAACGACCTCACTAGGCTGGCTCGCGAGGAGCGGAGAGATCAAGGCAAGGCAAACCTCGCGAGGTTCTTGTGACAAGAGCCATCAAGATCGGGACCAGGCGGGAGCCAGGCGGGCGCCAGCGCGCAGAGTGTCCTTGTTTCCTCTTTGGTGCTAAGGGGGCAAGCGCAGGCGAGGAGTACTAAGGCGTCAAGCAAAGGTTTCCCTATGGGTGCAACGAGACCAAGACCAGCAGGACGGCAGGACGGAGGTCACCGTGGAGCCCAAGACGGCGTCACCACCAAAGCCTTTGGCAGGCGAAGACTGCTTTTGTCAGGATAAGCTGTACTAGTTGTTCCCCTTCAAACTTGGCCGTTGTGGGATCCCTTCCCGCTCAATGTTTGGGAAGAGGACCGGGGCCTCCATAAATAGGACTAGCCACCCACCGTAGAGAGGGGATCAAATCATCTTGGATTCAGATCATCCTCACCCACACAAGTTCACCAAGCACAAGAACACCTCTCCTCAGGAGGGTGTTCTTCCCCTTGTATTGTTCATCCTCAGCCCAAGAGGCAATCCACCACCACCACATTGGAGTAGGGTATTACACCACATCGGTGGCCCGAACCAGTATAAATCTAGTGTCCCTTGTGTTGGTAGTTCGTCGGGCTAGCCTAGAGATCGCGACGTGTGAGAGGGCGTGATCTGCGAGGGGGAGATCTTCGTGCGCACTCCAGTGTTCGAACCTAAAGGGTTTTGCCGGAACCCGAGATCCGACAGAAGCCATCTAGCTACTAACTACGGACCCGAAGGACTGCAAAGAACTACTCATGCATCATCTGAGAGGCACCAATGGAAGTGGTGAACCCCTCTGTGATGGTGTCTAGAAAGGATCTGGTGGTTCTGGACTCTACGGCGGATGGATGAATATTTCTTCGCCTCCCCTAGGGTTTCTGGAATATTGGGGTATTTATAGAGCAAAGAGGCGGTGGGGGGGTGCCCGAGGTGGGCACAACCCACCAGGGCGTGCCTGGGCCTCCTGGCGCGCCCTGGTGTATTGTGCTTCCCTCGGGGCACTTCCCAGATGCAACCAGGGCCCATTTCCTTCCTTCTGGCCCATAAAAATCACAAAAATAGTTTTGGGGCATTTGGACTCCGTTTGATATTGATTTCCTGCGATGTAAAAACATGCAGAAAACAACAACTGACACTTGGCACTATGTCAATAGGTTAGTACCAAAAAATGATATAAAATGACTATAAAATGATTATAAAACATCCAAGATTGATAGTAAAACAACATGGAACAATCAAAAATTATAGATACGTTGGAGATGTATCAGCATCCCCAAGCTTAACTGCTGCTCGTCCTTGAGTAGGTAAGTGATAAAAACAGAATTTTTGATGTGGAGTGTTGTTCATCAAGTCATATCATATTCTTTTCTTTATAGCATGGACATTTGGACTTTTATGTAATTCAAAGCAATAGTCTAGTTTTGACATAATAATTTAGATACTCAAGCATATCAACAAGCAACCATGTCTTTCAAAATGTCAACGCTAAAATAAGTTATCCCTAGCCCATCATGCTCAAACATTGATCCATTCATGAAACACACTCGCATATTAGCTACACCCAATACTTACTCACGGTCATATTGCCTCCTAGTTGGTGCGTTTATAAGAGAAGATGGAGACTTCAAATTCAAAAGTAAAAATTGCATAAAGTAAAAGAAAGGCCCTTTGCAGAGGGAAGTAGGGATTTGTAGAGGTGCCAGAGCTCAAAGCGAAAAATTTGAGATAAAAACATTTTGGGAGGTGTATCCATCCCACCAACGAAAACGACGTAGAGCTACGAACACTTTCCATGCTAGATATTCCATAGGCGGTTCCCAAACAGAAAATAAAGGTTATTCCTTTTTGCACTATTTCTTTCACTTTCCATGGCTAACCGTATCCACGGGTGCCCTCCATACCAACACTTTCCAAGGAATTTATTATTTGACAACATAAAGTAAATATTTTTTGCATTTCGGGACTGGGCATCCCTAAAACCTTTGCCTTACTCTCATGCAATGACAAGTGAATAAACACTCATCTTGAGAATAAAACATCTAACATGGAAAATATTAGCCACCCGTTACCGTTCCCCGAGCGAAACAAATACACAAAAGAGATGTTTATTTTGAAAATTGGAGATGGCACATGCAAATTTTCTTAGGACAGCAAAAGAATACCGCATATAGGTAGGTATAGTGGACTCATGCGGCAAAACTGGTTTAAAGGATTTTGGATGGACAAGTAGAGATCATACTTGGTGCAAATGAAGGCAAGCAAAAAGATTGAGAAGCGACCAACCAAGAAACGAATAATTTCGGAAAGCAAGCATTAAGCTTAAATAACACCGAATAATGCACCACAAGTAGGATATAATTTTCACTGCATGATTACTCACTTTCGTGCATGCATAGGGAGTCACAAACCTAACACCAATATTCTTACTAGAGCACAATTACTCATCAACATAACTCACATATCACATCATCATATCTCAAAACTATTACTAAGAATCAAGTTTATTTTGTCCAATGATCTTCATGACATTTTCTTTTCTTTATCCTTCTTGGATATCTATCACTTTGGGACTAATTTTTATGTGTTGCTTTTTTTAAGCTCAAACAAATATAAGTGAAGATCATGAGCAATACAAATTTTCTTTATCTCAAAATAATCTAAGTGAAGCAAGAGAGAATTTCTTCAAAATTTTACTAACTCTCAAATAAATCTAAGTGAAGCAAGAGAGCATTTCTTCAAAAATAATAACGCACACCGTGCTCAAAAAGATATAAGTGAAGCACTAGAGCAAGTCCTAGCTCATAAAAGATTTAAGTGAAGCAAAGAGAGCAATTCTAACAAGTCATGATATAATTTTGGCTCTCTCAAATAAGTGTGTCCAGCAAGGATTGATGACTTAAAAAACAAAATAAAACAATCAAAGACACCTATCATACAAGACGCTCCAAGCAAAACACATATCATGTGACGAATAAAAATATAGCCTCGAGTAAAATACCGATGGTTGTTGGAAGAAAGCGGGGATGCCACTCGGGGCATCCCCAAGCTTAGTTGGTTGCTCATTCTTGGATAATAGCTTGGGATGCCGGGGCATCCCCAAGCTTAGGCTCTTCTATCCTTCTTCCATCCATCATTAGATAAACCAAAACTTGAAAACTTCAATCACACAAAACTCAACAAAATCTTCGTGAGATCCATTAGTAAAAGAAAGCAAACCACTACTATAAGTGCTGTGTCAAGCCAATTAATATTTTGTTTTTTTATTATATCTACTGTATTCCAACTTTTCTATGGCAAAAACTCATTAAAGAAAACCATAGTGCCATCAAAATAAGCACACAACAAAAAGAAAATAGAATCTGTCAAAACAGAACAGTCTGTAGAACTTTCGAAAACTTCTGGAACTCCCAAAATTCTACCAAATTAGGACGACCAGGTTAATTTGTATATTAATCTTCTGCAAAAACAATCAGGGCAAAATCTCTTTTCTGTGATTTATGAAAATTATTTGTGTGAGCACAAAGTTTCTGTCTTTTTCAGCAAGATCAAACAACTATCACACAAGAAGATCCTAAAGGCTTTACTTGGCACAAACACTAATTAAAACACAAAAAACACAATCATAACAGTAGCATAATTGTGTTAACACACAAAAACAGAAAGCAAAAAGAAAAAAGAAAAAAATAAATTTTATTCATTGGGTTGCCTCCCAACAAGCGCTACATAAGGCAAGGATCTAAGTTTTGTCATCCTTGTCCTTTTGAAGACAAATAGATAATTTTCTATCAATGGTATTTAATCTTCTATTTTGCGAAAGCACATGGCCATTGATAACAGAAGAAAGATTAAGCATATTGCAAAAATTCGTATCCAAACTAGCCTTCATCTCTTTGATTGTTTCATTCTGATAAAAGCATAGAAGGGTAGTTGGCTCAACATGATTTCCCTTGGGGTGCCCTAATATGGTTTTCATAAGTATCAATGGCATCCCCTTCAAGAAAACCATTTTCAAATATAGAATCCAAAACTATCTTAATGGAGGAAGGCAAACCAGCATAAAAACTTTTCAAGTATATCTCTATCCGATATTGGGGCATGTAGCTAGCTCGAATTCTTAACAGCCTATCCCAAGCATCTTTCAAAGATTCATCAAGTAAGTAACGAAAAAATCCGGGATCGTCTTCATCAAAATTGTCAAGATTTTCCTTAACAACCCCGGTAAGTCCTTCCACATCATCATTGTTTATGAGCTCGGAGAGGACGGAGGGGCTACCCAAAGCATTAAAACTCGGGATTGAACCCCTAGCCTTTTTAGAATCGGCCATGGCAACGGAAAAACGGCAAGCGAAGAGAGGCGAATAAAACGGCAAATTTTTGTGAAGTGGGGGAGAGGAAAACGAGAGGCAAATGGCAAATAATGTAAATTGCGATGAGATGAGATTTGTGATTAGGAACCTGTTTATGTTGAAGATCCTCCCCGGCAATGGTGCCAGAAATTCCTTTGGTAATTGATCACTGGAACTACGTCGGTGTTTTCCCCAAGAGGAGATGATGATGTAGTACAACAACAGTAAGAATTTCCCTCAATTATGAAACCAATGTATCGAACCAGTAGGAGAACCAAGCAATCACAATGTGAGCGGCACCTGCACATAAATAACAACGCCTCACAACCCGACATGTTAAAGGGGTTGTTAATCCCTTCCGGGGTATGGCGCCTCAAGATAGGCAAACGGACGTGAGGTAAATTGTAATAGATTGAAATAATAGATCGCAAATAAATAAAAGTGTAGCAAGATATTTTTGTATTTTTTAGTTTAATAGATCTGAATAAAAATGCAAAGGAAAAGTAGATTTGCAAGGAAAATATATGAGAAATAAGACCCGGGGGCCGTAGGTTTCACTAGTGGCTTCTCTCGGGAAAAATAGCAAACGGTGGGTAAAAAAATTACTGTTGGGCAATTGATAGAACTTCAAATAATCATGACGATATCCAGGCAATGATCATTACATAGGCATCACGTCCAAGATTAGTAGACCGACTCCTGCCTGCATCTACTACTATTACTCCACACATCGAGCGCTATCCAGCATGCATCTAGTGTATTAAGTTCATGGAAAAACGGAGTAATGCAATAAGAACAATGACATGATGTAGACAAGATTCGTTTATCTATATGGGGGGTAGATATTAGTCTCATCTTTTTATCCTTAGTGGCAACGATACATACGTGTTGGTTCCCCTTCTGTCACTGGGATCAAGCACCGTAAGATCGAACCCACTACCGGGCACCCCTTCCCATTGCAAGAAAAATAGATCAAGTTGGCCAAACAAAACCCAAATATCGGAGAAGAAATATGAGGCTATAAGAGATCATGCATATAAGAGATCAAAGAAATTAAAATAACTTTCATGGATATAAAAAGATATAACTGATCAGAAACTCGAAGTTCATCAGATCCCAACAAACACACCGTAAAATGGACTTACATCATATGGATCTCCAAGAGACCATTGTATTGAGAATCAAAAGAGAGAGAGGAAGCCATCTAGCTACTAACTACGGACCCGAAGGTCTACAAAGAACTACTCACGCATCATCGGAGAGGCTTCAATGGAAGTGGTGAACCCCTCCGTGATGGTGTCTAGATTGGATCTGGTGGTTCTGGACTCTACGGCGGCTGGATGAATATTTCTTTGCCTCCCCTAGGGTTTCTGGAATATTGGGGTATTTATAGAGCAAAGAGGTGCTGCGGGGGATGCCCGAGGTGGGCACAACCCACCAGTGCGCGCCTGGGCCTCCTGGCGCACCCTGGTGTATTGTGCTCCCCTCGGGGCATTTCCCAGGTGCAACCAGGGCCCATTGCCTTCCTTCTGGCCCATAAAACATCACAAAAATAGTGTCGGGGCATTTGGACTCCGTTTGATATTGATTTCCTGTGATGTAAAAACATGCAGAAAACAGCAACTGGCACTTGGCACTATGTCAATTGGTTAGTACCAAAAAATGATATAAAATGACTATAAAATGATTATAAAACATCCAAGATTGATAATAAAACAGCATGGAACAATCAAAAATTATAGATACGTTGTAGGAGTATCATAACATAGCGCTTTCCAAGAGAGGATGAGTCTACAAGGTAATAAATGAAGCCAACTAGTATGACACTACTAATATGTTACTTTGCATTATGGAGGTAGTAACTTAGACTAGTGTCATATGCCTAACACTAGTCTAAGTTACTCTGCACTATGACCAACCTAAGAGCATGGTTAATAGTATAGCCAGCTGATGGCTATAAGAAACTGCCATGTCATGTATAGCCATCATTTATAGTCACTCATATAGTAGTGTGGGCTACAAGGTTGGCTATAACATTACTATGTAGTACTTTTTTCAACTTTCTCTCTTTCTCTTTCTTCACATTTATTCTATTTGTCTAGGAATCCGCATATAGCTAGGCTCTTGCATGAGAGCCCACTCCCCTTAGCATGGTTAATAATATAGCCAACTGATGGCTACAAGGAACCGCCATGTCATCTAGCTATGGCCATCATCTATATGCACTCATGCAATAGTGTGGGCTATAAGGTTGGCTATTAGTACATTAGTACTTTTTTCCCTTCTCTCTATCTCTTTCTTCACATTTATTGCATTTACCTAGGAATGCGTATATAGCTAGGCTCTTGCATGAGAGCCCACTCCCCTTACTTCTTCACATCTCTCTCTCCCGCAAGTATAATAGTGGGCTTATAGCCCGCTTACATGGTATTTTTTGCCTATGTGCAGGAGATAGTGATGAAAAAGTAAGACTAGTCACAATGGGTGGTACTAATTTAGAGCGTGGTTAATAATATAGCCCGTTGTTGGCTATAACATGATACTTTAGGGCTATTTGAGCCCCAACTAGCTCGAACTAACTCTAACCCATGGATCCAAACAGGGCCAAAGTTAGTCTCGGAAAACGCATTAAGCCCTATATACATGGACATATGGAGTACATGATACGTACTAGCAAACGCTCACCATTAGTAGTAGTTCATTGGTTGGTTTCGATTTTTGATTCAGTTGTTGTGCTACTACCGCCAAGATTCGCGTGTGGTTGTTTCTAGAGTAAAGAAAGGAGGTACTACTACTTACTGTGGGAAAGGTGAAGTGATGGTTGCTTCGCCCGAGCAACTTATTACTCTGGGAATATGGGAGTACTAGCGGATTCAAGGAACAGAGAAATGATGGTTGCTTCGTCCGAGCAACTTACTGTGGCGAAGGTGGGGCTCTTTGATTTGACTGCTCACTATTCATTACTACTGCGGCGCAACGACCGGGGTGAATCTTTCCCTGTAGTTGTGCACTCAATATTGCTGCATGGCAGGTGGAGCCGGATGAAGGATGTCCCACATGTCGGCGAAACGAAGTTCAATTGTTTCTGGCATTGCTATGAATCCTTCAGGATTTGTTTATATGTACGCATAATTTTGATGAAATTGTATTGTGATGCTATGAAGGTTTCAACTTTGGTTCCCGCAGGAAAAAAAGGTTTCAACTTAGGATTCATGTCTCTTGCCTCAAGATTATCTCGTTACAACATTCCATCAAATACAAATGAAACTACCATGGCTGCTAATGCATCTCAATGGTTCGCAGATCAGCGCCAATATTCACATCACAACTGAAGACAAAGTTGTGAGAAGGTGCACAAATAAAGAAAAATATATAATTGATCGATGTTGTTCGTAGGCATGGCTCCATTTCCTGGGCACAGTGTTCATTGCTTGGCAGCTAGTTTCACCCAGCTCTGTAGCCAAAAAAGATGTGTATGGAGGACACCACAATCCGATCATTTTGTGCAGCTGCACTAAAATCGAGCGGACCATCCCTGTTTGCAAAGATATCCAGTCAGTGTGATTACAATAATAGTGGAACTAGATGATGAAAAATAACACACAGAAATAGAAGCCAATCACCTCTACGATCTCTCTTTAGGAATAACTACTTGTTGGAGAAGATTAGGCACGGAGTGGATGAGGAGGATAGCAAAACCAATCTCCCTTTCTGCAGTCCCACAGAAATGTAAAAGCGTTTCTTGTTTGACATTTTGGCGGAACTGCACAAAACACTCTTAAGAAAAAATTGATTGGTACAGTTCACCAAAAGGTCGCAATAGCAACGAGGTGAAAATGGATAGCCATGTTTGTAAGAGGAGGTAGAAAGGAAACAATTACTGCCCAATAACACGAGTTGAAGACACAGACGCCGACAAAGAAAGAAGCATATTCCATGTAATAAGGGAAAGATAGCACATGGTGGTTTCTCAAAAATGGTTTGAGAACAAGATTGCAAGATGGAATGTACGCCGGCCGAGATACGTTTTAAGCAAACAACTAAAGAAGATCCACATGCAGCAACGTGGGAAGATGGCCAGTGGAGCAAGGCCGGAGGAAGCTGTACCTGAGGGTCGTCTGGATGTTACTAGGAGGGCGCCGGCGGCCGGGATCTGCCGATACTGCAGCAGCGAGCAAGTGGCGAAGGCCCTACCGCGCCGGATCTTGGTCAGAGAGAACGGCGGGTACCGCAGATCGGGACGTGCTGCCTCAACGCCGTCGAACGGAGAAACGATGCACATCCTCCCTTTCCACCGGCGGACGGGATGCGGCCGAATCACTGACCAACGGTGAGAGAGAGAGGCCACCGCCGCCTTGTGTGAGATGGTCTGACAAGAGACAAACCCCGACAGGCAGGCTCTGTTCTATATAGTGGAGCGGATTTTTCCATTTTCCCCATGGCAATCATTTTATATTCTGTACGTGCCATTGAGGAATATATAACTTTATTTAATACTAACGCATCAAGTCGAACTTTGTTCCGTCTAGGCATGGTGCCCGACCCTCCTTTGAGTAAACAACCGCTACATGCGTCAAATTATCAAGTGGGCTACCTTTTCGTACATAAACGAACACCACCGTGTACCCGCGCGGGTGTGGCCGGGAACGAGACGTGAGTACGTGCGTCCTGCGTGCACCTCTTCTTTAGGTGCAGGTACGTACGAGGGTGGGTGTGAGACAGAGATGGTTTGTGCGAAACAGAGGCAATGTGTCGATGATGTCTCAAACAAAAAAAAAGTAACATATGCAATGTGTGTGAAACGGAGTCATGGATGTGAGATATCGATAGAATTGAAATAAGGGATGAAGTGTGTGGCTGCGCGATCGATAAAGAGTGCCATCGAATTTGTGTTTGCCCACGTCAAAGATACAGGGCGGCTGGCCTACTGGAATTTGAGAGGGCAGAGGTGCATTTTTTCTCTATGGCATGGGTACCTACCTACAACATTCGATTATCGGTGTGTGTTTGGGGGGAGGCAAAGACCGATCGACTAGTATATGTGTGGGGAAGGAGAGAGACCTAGCTATGTATTGAGGGAGATCGATTGACATCCATGTATATGTGTAGCAGAGGAATAAGGTTGGGAGAAAGACAAAGGTAGAGTGTCAGAGGGTTGGTGGTGGAGTGGCGTCTCACAAATGGTGGGAGAGGCCTGCTAGACAAACGGAGGGTACGAGTGCAATATCAATAAGAGAGGGCGGCGGATGTTTGTCTGTCTATGCACGCGCTTGTGAGAGACGGGTCGGGAGGTATGCGAGGATGATGAGGGGAGACGATATGGTTGTGGTAAGCATACGTAACTACATAGGAAGATCAACCGTCGTGTGTCTGAGAAAGGGAGAGACATAACTAGTGAGGTAAGTGTATCGGTGCGTGGGGGAAACGAATTATAGTCGACCTGGCTATATGTAGGGAGATCGGTACGTATACATGCATGCATGTGTTAGAAGCAAATAAGGTCTAGAGAGACAGACAGGGGGAGAGTGGTGCGGCTAGGAGGTGGTGCGAGAGGCCTACCATGTCGAGGGGGGAGGAGTGTGCGAGTATGATATCAATGAAAAGAGGGGCGGGAGTGTGCACCTGCGTGGAACCGTATTGGACATAGGGGGGCATGGATGGTGAGAAGAGAAGAGGGGAAGTATATATGTGTTTGTGGTAGGCACACTTGGCTAGAGAGGTATATTGACGGGTGTGTGCCAGAAACAAGGAGTCGGGGGGCCTACACACACCGCGGGTGAACAACCTAAAGAGAAATAACGAACGTGCGCGATGGAGGGGACGCTGAGGGAGGATGAGAGGGGGGCGGGCGTGTGCATGCACGATAGGAAGTTAGCGCTAGCCAGCTACAAATAGAAGAGGATCGTGAAGGTGTAAAAGACGAACAAAGATCATGATTCATTATAAAAAAGTGGATACGGATACTTGAAGAAGATATCATAATGTAGAACATTGATTATAATTTGGGCTAATGTGTGGCTTTTGCAGCTCAGGGCTAAATACTTGTCATAATGTAGGGGGCAGGGCAGTATACTTTGTGTGATAAACACGGTGTACGTATGCAACATGGTTTAGATTATGAATATATAGTTAGTACATCAAATGTACTATTATTTGGAATCAACATCAAGTGTATTCAAAAAATAGAATTCGAGTTCATATAGTACACATAGTTCATATCTATCTCTATAGTAATCATGTGGTGTGTTATTAAAGTAATACACGAATGATGGTTGAAGTTGGCAACAATCATGATTGTAGATTCTTATTGAAATAGAGAAAAGAATTCAAATTCAGTTCGAATTGCAGCGGTAGTATAGACATTTGGAATGCACGAAAATGTTGGTATGAGTAGGTTACATGCATTATACAGCCAGCGAAAAAAAATTATTGTACATAACATGGATTCATACTCGCTCCTTCCATCTATATAGGGCCTAATGCGTTTTTTAAGACCGCCTTTGACTATTGACAAGATTAATTGTACATGACATGGACAATGTGAAAATTATATCATTGAAAGCTCCTTTCACACAGGAATTTAACGGTGTGCTTTGTGTAAGTTGCATGTCATATATTATTGCTCTAATATTTGGTCAAAGTTAGGCTCAAAAAACGCATTAGGCCCTATATAGATGGAAGGAGGGAGTAGCTTTGAATAGCATTTGTATAGTAAAACGGGACACGACTCTCTCTTTGTGTGGTGTGAATAGTTTTATTTTTTCATTGTTTTTCGTTGAGGGAAGTGCGAATTGATTTGGTACGTACAAGTACAATATTACACATTAGGCATGTCCCTAAAATTCAACCCGCACCTTGTTATATCACGAAAATTCAGATATCGTGCTCCCAAAACTGGCGCCTTCACAACCCGCGCCTTGCTATCCCGAAATTACAACGCGCGCCAAAACTCCCTCCAGCTGCCAAATCCGGACATGCGAAATCCCCCTTCTAACCCTGAGCCGAAAGGGCCGCTAGTTCAAATCGGTGGGGGTACTTTAGTAACACACCTTACATTTTGGAAAAGCGCGTCCCTAAGTCATGGTTCCCCCTCCCATCGCCTCCTTTTCGCCATTCGAAATCCCAGGCCGCCATAACCTCTCCGCTCAAGCCGCGAAACCCCACTCTCCTCCGTCCACCACCTCACCGCTACCCAGCCGGAGCCTCTTCCCCGACGACGTCCTCCACCACAACAGCTCGACGTCGTCTATCGCGGCTGCTCCATCCCCACAACGCCGCCTTAACCTGCTCCACCGGAACCGCAGCATCCTCACCGACTCCTCGGACGAAGCCGAGGCCTACTTGGTGCTACCAAAGAGGTTGTACACTCATCGCATCGCACCTTCTCCTTAACTCGACCTCCCGGCACCGACGGTTCTCGATCCCGCACCCTCATGGAGCGGCTACCTCAAAGCCGGCGCCGCGGGCAACATCTCCATGGTGGCTCTCCCCCAGTGTGAGGCCCCTTCGGCGGCGGCGTCCATACCAGCCGGATCAGCTGCTGCTGCTGCTCCGGCTCTCGCTCGCTCGCTCGCGCTGCTGCTGCTACTCTCCCCCTCGCTCGTGCTGCTGCTCTGCTCCGATTTAGCTACACTTCAATAGACTGAATCGACTTTTGGGTCAGTCAATTTTCAAGGGGTGGGGAGGCTCGCCGGAGTTAAGGAAGAACCACCCGCAGCGGGGAGGGGGGCTCGCCGGAGAGGTAGTCCTCTATCTATCTTAGGGTTCAGGGTGGGGGGCGGTGGTCGCCATCGGTGGGGGGGCGCGGTGGTGGGGCGGTGGCATGGGGATCGCCGGAGAAAAAGCTCGGCGCGGGGGGGGGGGGGGCTAGAGGGCTGGCCGGGGCGGCCAGGCGGCAGCGGACCGGCAGTGGGGAGTTGTTTCTAGGCGGCGTGGGGGCCGGCGGTTCGGCCGGTGGTGGCTGGCGGCTCAGGGGGGTGCAGGTTGAAGATGAACTGCAGACCCTCCCTAAACTACATGTCAAGTGCCTCTCTGCTACCATTGCGTTCAGTTTCGACAGTAACATTCAGATTCCACAGTAAATTTCAGTTTCGATAGTTAAGTTCAGAGTCAACAGTTTTTACCTCATCTGTTGTACTCAGGTGGTTTTTGGTGATGTAAATTTTACAGCTATTTTACATCATCTATTGGAGATGCTATTAGAATCCTACATGAGAATAACGATGTATGTCTTGTGCTACTTCAGCCTCGACGTCTTATGGCTCACCGGAGCTTCTCCAACGACAGAATGATCCAGCACAACAGAGCAGTGCCCTGGACACCATCTATAGATTCCTCAGATCTTCCTCCACACCTCCGACAGCCACCTCTACCTCAACTTCTTCCGCGACCAACCCAATGATGCCGAGGTCGGCATGGCTTCGGCAAAGAGGTTGTACACTTGTTGCATCACTTATTACTCTACATTCATGTCGATCCATTAGGGCTATTTTGGTTCAACGGAAAAACATAACAATAGGAAATTTTCCTATGGCACTCTACTATTCAATTATTCATGCATTTTGCTGAAAGGAATGGAGCAAAACATCCACCTGGACCTACTTTTCAAAATCCTATCCATGAAAACAAGACCAAGTGCATTAGTGGCAGAATAAAATTCTAAGTGTACACGCTTTCATATGGTTTCACTTTATTTTGGACATGTTTCTTTGCATTCCTCTGCTCTTCCAATTCCTGTGAACCAAACACCCAAGTTGACAGAAATCCTGTGTTTACAAATGCTCTGTTTACCATGTGCATTCCTATCCTATTCCGGTGTTTTTCCTATCCCTGCATTTTTAGAATCATGCAAGCCAAATGATCCCTTACAGAATTACTTCAGTTACAGGTAGGTGTCGAAGGAAACTTTGTGTGGTTTGTCCTGCTCCTGCCGCGACGTCATCCACCTCACCTGAGCTTCTCCATCGACAGAAGCATCCACCAAACCAGAAATCACGACTCCCAACCGTCTTTCGCCGCCTCAGATCTCCTTCCCTGCCACCGGCACCCACCGCAACAGCATCACCATCATCGACTCAGTAGATGAACCTAAGGAGTACACGGGTCCACAAGAGAGGTCGCACTCTTTTGTTTTTGCTTATGTTATGCATTGCTTGAAATTACCTGCTACTTTATCGTCATGTTCACCTCTTAGACTCCAAGTCAGGTCCAAATTAATGTTCAAACTTGTGTTCTAAATTAGTTGTGGGGCACATATCGAGGCAGCAATGAATAGTATCTCTGTCTAATATCTGGTTCACCTAGGGTATGCCTATGTTGTTCATCTTGGGTAGGAAACAAATAGTAAAGCAATCATCATCTGTCTTTTTATTAAATTAAAGCAATCATCAGCCTGCTATCATTATTTTTGGATCCATCCACTGGTTGTTACCATCACTCCAAATTTCTGCATGCTCTCCTGACATAATCTCACCATATTTTTTTCGTATGCATGTCAGATATTGTACACAGTCATGCTGAACATGTAGAGAAAAAGAGAAGAGTTTTGCGCAGCAATACAATGTCATGCAGACATCGCTCCATGGTGGGTTCAATGGCAAACCCTGCCCCCTCTCCAGATTGTAATCCATAGGAAGATATCTGTTCTGAGGCAGATTCATACGTAGCTGACCACTCCTACTTACCCCCCAAGGTGTTTGCTCTACGTTGGCATGATGATGCTAGTCATATCATGCATATGTTGCCTTGCAGTGCCTACTTTTGACATCATATATGTCATCTTCTTAGTTTAGACATGTTCTGTAATGCCACCTGTTTATTTTCTATATCATATATGGGAATTATGCAGTCTCATGTCTTTTAGCCAGCCATAATATATGCGAAATGTGCAATGCCATCCTGTTTAACCAGACATCATATGTTTGAATTGATATCTTGCCCATCCTTTTCTTCATTACATTTCCATTTGTCAACAATATTTGTACATTAAACTACTCTTCATGTGAATCAGCCATTTGGGTGGGAGACGGAAAAATCTGGAGTGAAAACAAGGCCTTCAGAGCAGACAGTGCTACCTGTCGAAGCAGATCTCTTGTTGGGTCCCGATAGCTCCTCAGAGATGGATTCAGAGACAGATGACAAGTCCTATCCCCCCATCGAGGTGTATGCTCTAACTTGGCAAGGTTATACTGCTCATATCATGCATATGGTGTCTTGCATTGCATAGTTTGGACATCATATACACAATATTCAACACCATGTTCTTAGTTTAGACATCATATCGAATGCCCTCTGTCTAGCATATAAATCACATATGTGAATTAAATCATGTGATCCTAATTAATTAGATAACATGTATGTGAATTATGTCATGTGATCCTGTTTAGTTATTCATCATATCTTTGAATTATGTTATGCTATGCTATCCAGTTTAGATAGACATCATATATGTGAAATTATGTCATGCTATCCGTTTTAGTTAAACAATATACATGTCAACTATTTCATGCCCTCTTTGTTCCACACTATCTATTGCATCTGTCTCTCATACAATGTCTATACATTCAACTATGATTCCTGTTTATCAGCCATTTGAATTGGAGCGGGTGATGCCAGTATCTAGCGGAGTAAAAACACGGTCTTCAAATAAAACAGTGCTACCTCTTGGTGGAGATAGCAACCCGGTTGTACATGCACGAGAACCACCCCTACCACACATAACCCAGACTCTCAAAGATTGTACTCCTACTGCGATGGACAGAGAACCAGCTTCACCCAATCTAACCCCAACCCCAGCAGATAGTAACCCAGTTCCTGTTGACACAACACCATCTCCTACACAGAGCTCCCAAACAAGAGTAGTTAGTAAGGCAGCTCAAGTGCCCAAAGGGCCAGTACTACCACGGCGAACCCCAACTCCACCAGTTAGTACGCCTATTCCTGTGGAGGAAGCACAACCAGCCAGTCGTAGTTTAGCATCTATCGCATTTGATGTTGTTAAATCCTATGTGCGTATCTTCCCATCTTGGAAATATTATACTGAAGATGAAGGAAAATGCCAGTTGCAGGTGTTTGTCCAGGAGTTATGTGTAAGTAATGTTATTCATGGCAATTACTTTGCTTTGTCCCATACATCCTACCTCCATGATGGTTATAATACAGCAAATTTTCCCAATTTTCTCTATAGAGAAGGACCGATTTGGAAACTCAGGATGAGGTAACCTGTGCTAATACCTCTGCTATCTTCAAGAATGCTTGGTGGCAGTATCAGAATTACCTGAAGAAAACGTACTTCACCGGCAAAGAAACTCATCAAAATCCCTTTCTCCTGAGACACATTTACTGGACGATGAATGGGAACGCCTTGTTCTGTACTGGTCCCGAACCAAGAATGTGGCAAGGTCTATGAGCTCATTTTCTATTTTAAGTACTATATTCTTGCATCTTACTATACCCTGTTCATGTAGAACAAATGCTTAAACCTGAAGAACAACTGTTCTAATTTAAGATTCCATTGCTATCGTGCATACTTCTTTGCTCTTGTATCACTGTATTTACTCATACAAACTTATTTTTAAATTGAAGGATCCAATCGAAACTCCAATGGCACAGCAGGTATGTTCACGCATGTTTCTCTAAGAGGTTTGCTCTTATCAATAGCTCTGTTGATTTCAATTTCAATTGTGTATACAGTTGACTTCTCATATCATGCACATTACTAGCATCACAACAGAGCCAATAGTGTTGTTGTACATGTAGACCCGTGGTACCCATCTGAAATCTTGTTGTGTCGTGTAGTTTCCCATGCTTTGTATTCTTTCACTACTGCTTTGTCTTGAACTGATATGATTTGAACCGTGTCTCTATTTTGATTTGGCAAGACAATGCAGTGACCATAGGACATAGATATATGTTTGTTTGATACTTTTATTATGTACTAGTACTTGGCAATAGAAGACTTGGTAGTTTAATCCTGTCCACCTTACTAATGAACTAGTTCACCAAAATGAGTTTCATATACTAGTACATGCTAAACCTGTTATGTATCTGCTTGTTTCTTCTTTTAGAATGCTGACAAAATATTGGGGAAGAGTGCCTTATTAAGCAATGGTAAAGGAAGTAATGCAGATAAGGTTCAGGATAGTGAGACATCCTTGTTGGTCTCCAACAAAGCTGATAAAACAGCTAAGGAAGACTATCTTGAAGACAGTGAGACAACCCCAAAGTCCTGTCTTGGTTTAGTGTTCGAGTTACTGGCCACTACCGCTTGCACAAGCTATTCAAACTCACTGTCTGAATCAGTTTGGTTTCTTGAGTCTCAACTACATGCTGAAAGACATCGATCAGCTGTGCTGCGACAAGAAGCGGAAGGACTGCGGAAGTCCCTAGAGCATTCAGATGCATACTTTCTGGTGCAACAGCAAGCGTTGGAGGATTTTAGCGCCAAACAGGGCAAAGCTAATAAGCTTGCTAAGCTTATTGCCAGCATGGTGGATACCTAGGATAATGTTTCTTGAGCTCTTCTGAAGTTGTTTCAGTTATGCTCTTGTTTTGCTGCCGCGTTTATTTGCACTAGTGGCCAATTTTGACGGCCAGTGTATGTAATATGCTGCTTTGTTCCCTATATTTGCACTTGTGGTGAACTTTGATGCCCAGTGGATGTAATATGTGTAATAGTGGTAATAGGCTAGCGTTAGTTGCTTGCTTATTTATTTCCTTATTGTCTTGTTTAGTTATTTGCTTGTAGTCACTACAGTTCTTTTTCTGCGTTTTTCTAGTGGCCACAATAACATTTTTTTGGAAACCTTTTTATCGAGAATCCCTATTTTTGGTAACTAGGCCACAATAATCATGGCAACACACGGACTGTTGTAACCATGGGCCTCCTGCGGGCCGTATGATCCATGGGCCTTCTACGGGCCGTGATACGTCTCCAACGTATTTATAATTTTTTATTGTTCCATGCTATATTATATTCTGTTTTGGACATTAATGGGCTTTATTATACGCTTTTATATTATTTTTGGGACTAACCTATTAACCGGAGGCCCAGCCCAGAATTGCTATTTTTTGCCTATTTCAGAGTTTCGCAGAAAAAGAATATCAAACGGAGTCCAAACGGAATGAAACCTTCGGGAACGTGATTTTCGGAACGAACGTGATCCAGAGGACTTGGACCCTACGTTAAGACATCAACCAGGAAGGCACGAGGTAGGGGGGCGCACCCTCCACCCTCGTGGGCCCCACGTTGCTCCACCGACGTACTTCTTCCTCCTATATATACCTACGTACCCCCAAACTACCAGATACGGAGCCAAAAACCTGATTCCACCTCCGCAACCTTCTGTACCCGTGAGATCCCATCTTGGGGCCTTTGCGGAGCTCCGCCGTAGGGGGCATCGATCACGGAGGGCTTCTACATCAACAGCATAGCCTCTCCGGTGATTTGTGAGTAGTTTACCTCAGACCTTCGGGTCCATAGTTATTAGCAAGATGGCTTCTTCTCTCTTTTTGGATCTCAATACAATGTTCTCCCCCTCTCTCGTGGAGATCTATTCGATGTAGTCTTCTATTGCGGTGTGTTTGTTGAGACCGATGAATTGTGGGTTTATGATCAAGTTTATCTATGAATAATATTTGAATCTTCTCTGAATTCTTTTATGTATGATTGATTATCTTTGCAAGTCTCTTCGAATTATCAGTTTGGTTTGGCCTACTAGAATGATCTTTCTTGCAATGGGAGAAGTGCTTAGCTTTGGTTTCAATCTTGCGGTGTCCTTTCCCAGTGACAGTAGGGGCAGCAAGGCACGTATTGTATTGTTGCCATCGAGGATAACAAGATGGGGTTTATATCATATTGCATGAGTTTATCCCTCTACATCATGTCATCTTACTTAAAGCGTTACTCTCTTCTTATGAACTTAATACTCTAGATGCATGCTGGATAGCGGTTGATGTGTGGAGTAATAGTAGTAGATGCAGGCAGGAGTCGGTCTACTTGTCTCGGACGTGATGCCTATATACATGATCATACCTAGATATTCTCATAACTATGCTCAATTCTGTCAATTGCTCAACAGTAACTTGTTCACCCACCGTAATACTTATGCTCATGAGAGAAGCCACTAGTGAAACCTATGGCCCCCGGGTCTATTTTCCATCATATTAATCTTCCAACAACAAGCTATTTCCATTGCCTTTTATTTTGCTTTTATTTTACTTTGCATCTTTATCATAAAAATACCAAAACTATTATCTTATCATATCTATCAGATCTCACTCTCGTAAGTGACCGTGAAGGGATTGACAACCCCTTTATTGTGTTGGTTACGAGGATTTATTTGTTTGTGTAGGTGCGAGGGACTTGTGAGTGGCCTCCTACTGGATTGATACCTTGGTTCTCAAAAACTGAGGGAAATACTTACGCTACTTTGCTACATCACCCTTTCCTCTTCAAGGGAAAACCAACGCAGTGCTCAAGAGGTAGCAGGCCGTAGGATCCATTGGTCTTCTATACGGTCCATAGGATCCATGGACCTTCTACGGGCCGTCGGATCCATGGGCCTTCTACAGGTCGTAGGATCCATGGACTTTCTACGGGCCGTATGATCCATGGGCCTTCTACGGGGCGTATAATCATTTCGCCAATCATGGGCCGTACTGTTCGTGGACCATAACAGGCCGTTAATAGGCCGTATTTGATAACTCTATGAAAACAGCCCAACGGGTTAACGGGCAACAATCGGGCTGAATGTAACCACGGGCTGAATTTGGCCCACAAACGGAACAGGCCAGTAACGGACCGTAACTAACCGAATTCTAGAAATGAGCCCAAGAATAAATGGGCCCTTAGAAGGCCGAAAGTTAACACGGTCTGGAAACAGCGGACGGAATAATGGGCCGTTAATGGGTATAAAGCGATACACTATTCATTATGGGCCAGTTTCATCTCAGGCCTTTAATGGGACCAGAGTTACGAAGGGCCTCATATGGGCCGAAAGACATCATGGGCCATACATGGGCCGGAAGTTACAACGGGCTGGAATATATTTGACGGCCCAGATGAAGCTACTGGGCTTAATTCCGATAGGCCCTAACGGGCCAGGTTTTAGCAGGCCGTAAATGGACGATATACGAACAGGCCGTTCACAGGCTTTCCATGGGCCGGCCCGTTACCTTTTGACCCAGTCAAACGGGCTGGCCTTTTCACCGGAATGGGCCTCTGTTGGGTCGTGCCACGTGTCGACGTATCATAGACGCCTCCTGTCCAATGATTGGATGACATCTGTCCCAACGGTTAGCCAACACATGTTTTCTTCGGCCAATGAGAATTTTACACGTGGAAAATCCCCATTGGTCCGGGCTGTTAACGGGTTATCGGATCCAAAACCAGACCTGATAGCCTAACGGCGAGCCGTTACGGTTGATGCCACGTGTCGGTCACCCTTGACGAAAGCACTTCTATGACGCGCGATTTATCGTCATGGAAGTGGACACTTTCGTGATGATAATTTTGGTAATGTCATGGAACACTTCTACGACAGCACATGTTTGACTATCTTGATTCTGTCATAAAATCGTCATGGATGTACATGCATGACAAAAAACATGACCTACTGTGACAAACACGTATCATCACGGAAGTGTATTTTTTTTTGTAGTCTTTGTTCTTCTTTTGCTTGTTGGGAGCTTTCCCGTGTAAATAGCTTTCTCGTTTTAGCTTTTCCCTTTTAATTGCCCGTTCAAGAAAATCAAAAATTCCAAAAATATTTCAGTGTGTTTCTCTGAATTTCTTTTCTGTTTATTGAGTCGTACCAAGGAGAAGACCACGATGAAAATGTTGAGTGGCTCTCATATGCATAATTGTTGATCTAACAAAGAGCCCATTTTACCTTGTCTTCTCCTGTTCAATAATTTTTTTTCAGATTCCAGCTTAGTCCACGGCACTCTTGCACCATTATTATTTTCACATCGTTCGGTCGTGCAAGTGAAAGGCAATAATGAAGATATTCGATGAACTGGCTGTGGCAGAGAGAAACGGGTATGAACTCGACTTGTTCTGTTTTTGTAAATATGTTTAACCTAGTATCCATGATTCAGCTCATTATGATTAAACATGTTTGCAATGACAATTAGAGATTATAGTTTCTCATGCCATGCATAAGTAGCTACGAGTGGATAATGATTTATCTTGGATATCAACATTGCGTTAAAATGATTGTGATGTAGTATGATGATATGGTGTCCTCCTCTGAATGTTCGAGTGGCTTGACTTGGCACATGTTCATGCATGTAGTTGAATCAAAACCAACATAGCCTCTATGATATTTATGTTCATGGTGTTCATATCCTACTCATGCTAGTGTCCAATGTTACTTATGCATAATGCATGTACATGACCGTTGTTGCTCTCTAGGTGGCCGTTTCTCAACCTATTTGCTAGCCTTCGCCTGTACTAAGTGGGAATTCTGCTTGTACATCAAAAACCTTGAACCCAAGTTATTCCAGATGAGTCCACCATACCTACCTATATGGTGTTACCCTGCCATCCTAAGTAAATTTGCATGTGCCATCTCTAAAAACTTCAAATAAATATCCTTTTTGTGTGCCTGGATCGTTCATGGGACGACAGGAGGTAGTCGGTATCTTCCATGCTAAGAGGGTTATTCTCAGGTCGAGTGTTTATTCACTCGCCATCGCACGAGAAAAGGGCGGTAATAGGGATGCCCAGTCCCAAACTGCAAAAAGAATCGATCTCTCAAATAATCAAACAAAACTCCCAATGGAGTCAAAACCTTTACTTTATCGCTTGGGAACCGCCACTAGCGTGTTTAGCATGGAAGATATTGATAACTGATAGTCGTGAAGTAAATGAGAAAGGTGCATGTCTTAAAATATCATTTACCTCTGTTTTAAAACTTGAGCTCTGGCACCTCTGCAAATCACTGCTTCCCTCTACGAAGGGACTATCTATTTACTTTTATGTTGAGTCATCACCTTCTAAAATAAGCGCCAGAACCTGAGAGCACTGCTGTCATGCTGATGCATTGTGTGTAGCTAATGTTGGGTGCATCATGACTGGATCTTTTCTACCATGAATTACAATGTTTAGTCGCTGCTTGAAATTTGGAGGTGCTCTGCATTTATGTTTTGCGGTCTCAGAAAGGGCTAGCGAGATACCACTATTGTCATATTATATCATGGTTGTTTTGATAACGTGTTGCCGTTTGAGATATCTTATTATTGCTCGTTAGCTGATTATGTCATTGATATGAGTTAATATAATTTTTAAGAATTATTGTCGACATGGTTAGTTATAATATTGGCCGAAAACCTGGGTGTTGTTTAAGCTTATTTATGCAAACAAGAGCAAAAGAGTTCATAAAAGTTTTTGTTTTTCACTTTCTGTTTATCAACTGAATTGCTTGAGGACAAGCAAAGGTTTAAGCTTGGGGGAGTTGATACATCTCCAACGTATCTACTTTTCCTAACGCTTTTCCTCTTGTTTTTGGCTCTAATTTGCATGATTTGAATGAAACTAACCCCGGACTGACGCTGTTTTCAGCAGAACTACCATGGTGTTGTTTTTGTGCAGAAATAAAAGTTCTCGTAATGGAACAAAACTTTGCGACGATTTTTTATACAATAAAAGAGAATTTCTGGAGCCAAGAGTCACCTGAGGGGGGCACCTGGGTGGGCACAACCCACGAGGGCGCGCCTGCCCCCGCCCCAGGCGCGCTCAGGTGGGTCGTCCCCACCTGGTGGCCCCGCAGACCCTGAAACCTATGCTATAAAATCACATTTTTCCAGAAAAAAATCAGGGAGAAAGAATTATCGCGTTCCACCAGACGGAGCCGCCTTCACCTCTTGTTCTTCTTCGGGAGGCCAGATCTGGAGTCTGTTTGGGGCTCCGGAGAGGGGGATCTTCGTTCTTCGTCATCACCAACCCTTCTCCTTCCCCAATTCCATGATGCTCCGCATCGGGAGTGAGTAATTCCTTCGTAGGCTTGCTGGCCGGTGAGGAGTTGGATGAGATTCATCATGTAATCAAGTTAGTTTTTTAGGGCTCGATCCCTAGTATCCATTATGTTCTGAAATTGATGTTCCTATGACTTTGCGATGCTTAATGCTTGTCACTTTGGGCCGGGGTGCCATGATTTCAGATCTGAACCGTTTATGTTATCACCATTATATCCATGTTCTAGATTTGATCTTGCAAGTTATAGTCACCTACTACGTGTTATGATCCGGCAACCCCGAAGTGACAATAGTCGGGACCACTCCCGGTGATGACCGTAGTTTGACGAGTTCATGTATTCACCGTGTGTGAATGCTTTGTTCCGGTTCTCTATTAAAAGGAGGCCTTAATATCCCTTAGTTTCCAATAGGACCCCACTGCCACGGGAGGGTAGGACAAAAGATGTCAAGCAAGTTCTTTCCATCAGCACGTATGACTATTTACGAAATACATGCCTACATTATATTTATGAACTGGAGCTAGTGCCGTATCGCCCTAGGTTATGACTGTCACATGATGAATATCATCCAACAAATTACCGATCCATTGCCTACGAATTTATCTTATATTGTTCTTGCTAAGTTACTCCTCCTATCGTTACTGTTGCACTTGTCACAAAACTACTGCTATCACGGTTACCATTACTATTGCTACTGCTACCATTATCAAAACTATCATACTACTTTGCTACTGATCACTTTGCTGCAGATAATTAATCTCTAGGTGTGGCTGAATTGACAACTCAACTGCTAATACTTACAAATATTCTTTGGCTCCCCTCGTGCCGAATCTATAAATTTGGGTTGAATAGTCTACCCTCGAAAATTGTTGCTATCCCCTATACTTGTGGGGTATCAGGGTAGGGCGCGCCCCCACCCTTGTGGGCCCCTCGTGACTCTACCTGCCTATTTCTTCCGCCTATATATTCTCATATACCTTAAAACCATCAGGGGGCCACGAAAATACTTTTCCACCGCCGCAACCTTCTGTACCCGTTAGATCCCTTCTAGGGGCCTTTTCTGGCATTTTGCTGGAGGGGGATTCGATCATGGAGGGCTTCTACATCAACACCATTGCCCTTCCGATGAAGCGTGAGTAGTTTACCACAGACCTACGGGTCCATACCTAGTAGCTAGATGGCTTCTTCTCTCTCTTTGATACTCAATACCATGTTCTCCTCGATGTTCTTGGAGATCTATTCGCTGTAATACTTTTTTGCAGTGTGTTTGCCGAGATCCGATGAATTATGGATTTATGATCAGCTTATTTATGAATATTATTTGAATCTTCTCAGAATTCTTATAAGCATGATTTGATATCTATGCAAGTCTCTTCGAACTATCGATTTGGTTTGGCCAACTAGATTGGTTTTTCTTGCAATGGGAGAAGTGCTTAGCTTTGGGTTCAATCTTGCGGTGTCCTTTCCCAGTGACAGTAGTGGCAGCAAGGCACGTATTGTATTGTTGCCATCGAGGATAAAAAGATGGCGTTTACATCATATTACTTGAGTTTATTCCTCTACATCATGTCATCTTACTTAATGCGTTAATCTGTTCTTCATGAAATTAATACTCTAGATGCAGGTAGGAGTCGGTCGATGTGTGGAGTAATAGTAGTAGATGCAGGCAGGAGTCGGTCTACTTGACATAGATGTGATGCCTATATTCATGATCATTGCCATAGATATCGTCATAACTTTGCGCTTTTCTATCAATTGCTCGGCAGTAATTTGTTCACCCACCCGTATTATTTGCTATCTTGAGAGAAGCCTCTAGTGAAACCTATGGCCCCCGGGTCTACTTTCCATCATATAATCTTCTACTTTCCATCATATTAGTTTTCGATATACTCTTTTTTCAATCTTTTACTTTCCGATCTATAAACCAAAAATAAACCAAAAATATTCACTTCATCGTTCGTCTATCTCTATCAGATCTCACTTTTGCAAGTACCGTGAAGGGATTGACAACCCCTTTATCGCGTTGGGTGCAAGTTTGTTTGATTGTTTGTGCAGGTATTCGGTGATTTGTGCGTTGTCTCCTACTGGATTGATACCTTGGTTCTCAAACTGAGGGAAATACTTATCTCTACTTTGCTACATCACCCTTTCCTCTTCAAGGCAAAAACCAACACAAGCTCAAGAAGTAGCAGTTCGCGGCTAAGCCCCCGAGTGTGGAGCATGTCCTCACTCGGATTATTTTTGTACTTAGGCGACAACTAGTCTGCGGCTAAGCCCCTACGTGCGGAGCATGTCCTCACTCGGATTATTTTTTAACTTAGGTGAAAGCTGGTTTGCGGCTAAGCCTCCGAGGAGGTCTCCGAGGGGAGCACAACCCAGCTGGGCGCGCCTGGGGGCCCAGGCGCGCCCTGGTGGGTTGTGCCCACCTCGGCCGCCTCCCGCACCCCTTCTTTGCTCTATAAATACCCCAATATTCCAGAAACCCTAGGGGAGTCGACGAAAAACAATTCCAGCCGCCGCAAGTTTCAGAAACCGCAGATCCAATCTAGACACCATCACGGAGGGGTTCATCATCCTCATTGGTGCCTCTCCGATGATGCGTGAGTAGTTCATTGTAGACCTTCGGGTCTGTAGTTAGTAGCTAGATGGATTCCACTATTGAAATCTACGGCCCCGGGTCTATTTTCTCATCATATATTTTCAGATCTATTTTTCTATTTTCCTTTTCTTTTATTTGCCACTTTTATTTTCAGATCTATATTACCAAAAACCCAAAAATACCTCGCTGAATTTTATTTGATTTTATTTGCATCTATCAATCTACTACAATTTTGTCTCGTCAACTTGACAATTTCTGGAACCATTACCCGAAAGGGATTGACAACCCCTTTACCACGTCGGGTTGCAAGTATTTGTTCTTTGTGTGCAGGTACCGTTTACGTAGTGTTGCGTGGTTCTCCTACTGGTTCGACAACCTTGGTCTCATCACTGAGGGAAACACCTACCGTAGTTGTGCTGCATCATCCCTTCCTCTTTGGGGAAATACCGACGTAGTTCAAGCCACATCAGTACTCGCGCCGGAGAGAGCTGCAGGGATGGCGGCTTGGACACCCGTAACGGAGGTGAGTTCAGCCGGCGAAGGTGCCCGGCGCTACAGGGCACCAGAGGGGAAGGACAGGGATGGGGAAGCTCCGCTGGGCATAGGGATTCTACTTGAGGTGGAAGGAGGGGGAATGGGGCTCGGGGTTGCACCAATTTGGGCTGCGGCCGACGATGACCATGTTTGCCGAGACGAGCAGGGAGGGGCTCTGGAGAAGCATGGAGAGGTCGGGGAGGCGTAGAGAGGAGTGGTGAGGCTGGTGGCGAGCTCGGGAGGGCGTGGGCACATCTTAAATAGCCAGGGCATGGCGCCGGTGATCGGATGCCACCGCGAGAATCTGGCTGGAGCTCTGGCGAGGATAGGGTTCACGGGAGAGCGTGGAGGTGACACGAAAGGGTAGAGGATCATGCCAGAGCAGAGGTGAAGCCAAGGGAGGCGAGGAAGAAGTCGCGGCGTGTAACAGAGCCTTTTGGCCACGGCGCACCCGTGGGCGTGCGGCGCCGACGA
The DNA here is from genome assembly GCF_018294505.1 of Triticum aestivum. Classification (NCBI taxonomy): domain Eukaryota; kingdom Viridiplantae; phylum Streptophyta; class Magnoliopsida; order Poales; family Poaceae; genus Triticum; species Triticum aestivum. Next base: position 40,715,730 of record NC_057808.1, on the reverse strand, counting down.
GGAAGCTATCGGAGGGAAACTGAGGCTAGAGAGTGACGTGAGCGCAGGGGGAGTCAGGTTGACACTCGAGGACATGCCAGCACCGCCAGAAGCAGAGAGGCCGACGCGTTCCGTCACCCAGAGCGCGTCCAACGCTGCCAGAGCGCGTGCACATGCATGCAAACGCGTGGTCACCGCGTTGAGTAGCAAAGATGGGCCAAGAGAGGCTGTCAAACTATGTCTGGAGTGTTGTCCTTACTCCGGCTGACAGACTAGAGTTGATAGATCGAAGAAAGAAGGTTTGAGCTGATGGGAGTCATTACTGAAAGTTTGCTGCAGCAAACTTGGGCTGCAAGCCGGGGAGAACTGGAATGGCCTATAGATAAAATAGGCTGTCACATGGATTTAGGGTAGGAAGGACTACAGTCTTGTGCATTTGGAGAGGATTTGGACCAATATTTGTTATTTTTGCTTTACAACCAACAAAATGGTCTACAAACTTAATATTGTTGTGGCACTCACATAATGTATGTCCCTGGGCTGAAAATTGGCATGACATGGTGATTTAGGCATATGAGGGTGCATAAAAATTTCATGCCATTTGGATGAGTACCCATGGTACTTGCTTCATAGAGCTTCTCTTTGGACAGAAACTTGTGAAAATAATGGATGAAGATTGGCTTAATGAAATGTCCCCATATTTGGTGGAGAGAAGTAATATAAGTAGGAGCATGTTCTGATAAATTTTCAACAATATAAAATATAGTTGCTTCACAAACTGAAACTTTTACCAGAAAAAAAACATTTGATGTTGAGCTCACATGGATTGATGACATGATCTCAAACTTGGAGTAGTGCTTTGATTTGAGCATATGAAGGATGTGACAAAATTTCAACTCATTTGAATATTCTTAGGTTGGAGTGCCTTCACAAAGTTCCTTTCTGGATAGAAACTTTGGAAAATTGCTGATAAATATTTACTTGGCAAATTGAGTTGAACTTTGGCATGAGACAATGATATGGATAAGGGAGAGTGTCCAAAAAGTTTGGGAGCAAACAAGCAAAGGTAAATAGCACTTCCTTCACAAAGTGCCATTTAGGGCAGAATAGGAAAATGAATATTTGTGAATTATTTTCTAACATGGCATGGAAGGATTTTGACATATTTGTGGAAGATATGACCCAAAAAATTATCAGAATTATTTGGGAATTTTAGGAGTGACATAAATATAGGTTACTTCACTACCTAGGGCAAAAAGGATTATTCCTTTAATAGAAAAAGGAATATTCCCAATAAAAAGAATATTAGGATTGGCCCCAGATGGGAAATGACATGGTCTTGGGAAGGATTTGTGGATGACAAGCCACTCTGGAAAGGAAGAAGAGATAATCTTCTCCTGTTTCCACACCACAGAGCCACAGAAAAGCAACTTAAAAAATCTCAAAGAAATTCAAAGGAAAAAGAAAGGGCCAAAATCCAGGGTGTTACAAACCTTCCCCCCCTTAGAGAAATCCCGTCATCTAGATTTGGTTGCTCAGGGAACAAGTATGAATATACTAACTTAAGGAAACCGTTTCCAACTCGGGTATCCTTTTTCCTGCATATATGACATTGTTCCCACTGAATTTAATATGATTTGACTGTTTCGCTCTAGGGTGGTTTGCTTCACTGTATTCCACATCCTGATAGGTCTTACCTCATACGTTATCATGAATCCACTTCTTTCATACCCACTGACTTAGCTGGGGTGCGATAGATTATCATGGCTGCAACACATGCCCTTCTCACAAGTCCGAGAGTGATTTCCGATGGATGGGTCAACCATCACTGACAACATTCCATGGAGTTGTAAACAAATTTTCTCGGTGGACACCAAATATTTTAATCCTTGCATGGGGTTGCTCAAATAGATACACGTCCTCCCAGTTCAAAACAGTGTTGTGAATCATAACCGTTCTCTCGGCGGAATCTGACTACTTGTGGAGAGTGTCGGTGTCAAAACCGGCGGATCTCGGGTAGGGAGTCCCGAACTGTGTGTCTAAGGTCGATGGTAAAAGGAGATGGGGGACACGATGTTTACCCAGGTTCGGGCCCTCTCTATGGAGGTAATACCCTACTTCCTATTTGATTGTTCTTGATGAATATGAGTATTACAAGAGTTGATCTACCACGCGTAATGGCTAAAACCCTAGAATTCTATTCTATATGATTGTGATTGCCTCTACGGACTAAGCCCTCCGACTTATATAGACACCGGAGGGGACTTGGGTTATACAAAGTCGGTTACAGAGAAAGGAATCTTCATATCCGAACGCCAGCCTTGCCATCCACGCTAAGGAGAGTCCCATCCGAACATGGAAGAGAGTCTTCTGTCTTGTATCTTGACGGCCCATCAGTCCGGCAAACGTCACATAGGCCGGACGCCCGAGGACCCCTTAATCCAGGACTCCCTCAATAGCCACTGAACCAGGCTTCAATGACGGTGTGTCCGGCGCAGATTGTCTTCGGCATTGCAAGGCGAGTTCCTCCTCCGAATACTCCAAAGCAGCCTTCAAACACAGGAAACGTGTCCGGCTCTGCAAAACAAATACCACACACAACCACAGAGAGTACAATATGTCACGAGTCCAATCTACTGACAACTTTTTGTAGCATGACATCACGTCGGCGCCCGGTCATTATTTCGAACCATTTTTTAGCCTCTTGCTCCATGTTTCAAGATGCGGTTTTATTGGCACGTCTTGTCGAAGCAGAGATCGTGTCCCCTTATTGCAGGATTCTCATCAACAGGCGTGGGTAACCCAACCACGTTGTCTGCACGGCCCTTGGGGAATAGGCGAGTTTTAAGGCGAGCGGGGAGGCGCTTGATATTTGCTGCCTTTATAAGGGGATAAGGATTCACCCTTTTCACCCATACCTTCTCTCTCTCTCTCTCTCTCTACCCATTGTCGAGCTCCAGCACCCAAGTCCTCATCCTCTCCGCCTCAAAAAAGCACTCCAGCCATGTCCAGATCTGGAGCGCAGGGCAAGTGGATGGTTTCCTCCGTCAAGGAGAAGGACATCACCAAGCTTCGGGAGGCCGGGTATCTAGCCAAGAAAATCGCCCACCGGCTTCCGGCCAAGGGACAGATCATCCCCACCCCGGAGCCCCATGAGAGGGTTGTGTTCACCCCCCACGTCGTCCGCGGGTTGGGATTTCCTCTCCACCCATTCGTCCGCGGACTCATGTTCTACTACGGGCTGGATTTCCACGATCTGGCCCCCAACTCCTTCCTCAATATCTCGGCATTTATTGTCGTGTGCGAGGCCTTCCTCCGCATCCCACCCCATGTCGGATTGTGGTTAAAGATCTTCAATGTGAAGCCGAAGGTGGTGGATGGTCAACACGCAGAGTGCGGAGGCGCCATGGTGAGCAAGATGCCCAACGTTACATGGCCCAAAGGTACCTTCGTGGAGACCGTCAAAGGGTGGCAAAAGAAGTGGTTCTACGTCACAGAGCCCCGCGACGCCACCTGGGCCACGGCTCCCGAATTTAGGTCCGGGGCCCCAATGCGGCTCACTTCCTGGCTTAAGAAGGGCCTAGACTTGGCCTCGTCAGACGAGCTGACAGCGCTGCATATGCGCATCAAGAGCATGGTTGACAAGAACATCGAGCTTGTCAATGTGATCCAGGTGATGCTCGTTCGACGGATCCTTCCTTGCCAACGCCGGACTTGCCATCTATGGGAGTTCAATCCGCCCAAACACCAGATCCTGCAACAGTTCTTCGGCACCAAGCACGAAGATATCTGGAAGGTGCTATTCAAAGCAAATCAGGCGTGGTCGGTGACGACCGAGGACCGCGGTCATGCCCTGACTCATCCAGTCAGTTCGGTGAGTTCTCCATATTTCAAGGTGTCTCCTCCATCGGTATATTTGAGGAAGAAGTCTAAGCTTCCCCTTCTGTTTTTTTCAGGGCTGAACAAAGAAGGCAGAGCGGATCCAGTGTCCGACTCCGTTGCCAGAGGATCCAGCGATCCCCCTTCTGACGAAGATGCTGGTTCCGGCGCCTTACAAGGCACCGGAGAAGAAGGCCAAGAAGAAGGCCAAGGAGACCCGAAGTGGTCTCCGTCGTAAAGGTAGTTGGGACGCGTCGTCCAAAGAAACCAAAACCTACTCCCCCCCTGCCGAAGATGACGAGGAGGAGGAGGAAAGCAATCCTCCCCTTGGGGAGGGAAGGAAGAAAAGGGCAGCCTCCATGCATCTGGAGGCTGAGGCGTCCAAGAAGGGAGAGCCTTCCTCGCGGATAACACCGCGCTGGACACGGACAACAGCTCGGGGTGGCGCCCTGGGATAAGCCCCTGGCCGAATCGTAAGTATTCGAAGGCACTAATGCGCTCATATATCCAACTACTTCACTTTGTGTTTTTAATGTGTCCAGTCACACGTTGTAGTTCAGCCCGCGGCAGTCCTTAACGATCCTCATCTTCAGGAGGTTCGCTGGATCCACAAGTGATGGACATTGGATCCCTGCCGGCGGCTTCTTCTCCCAAGGCCACGGATGATGCCGAGGTGCTATCCCGAAAGACCTTCCCAGGCTAGGGAGAGATGCAGGAGGCCATCAGAGTGGCGCCAGAGGGTGATACCTCGGCGGCCGGACACATGGGGGAGCTACCCCCCTGGCAACTGATGATGGGGGCCACCTTGAATTCGGCCCCCAGCCGAATACTATTCCGGAGACTCGCACGTCTCCGAAATCAGGTGAGTAGCCTCCTTTGAAAGAAGGAGGTGCGCCCATCCCGCCGGTGACCTCTGTCTATCCAGAGGCACTGGATACTCTACTGGAAGCGCTGCGAGGTGCTTCCATTGTGGAGGAACATCGTATCCTTATGGGTACGGTGATTGAGAAGGTACAGTCCGCCAAGAGCGGACTGACCGAAGCCTGCACCAGCCTTCTGACAGGCTTTGAGGTAAGCGACGCAACTGTATAAAAAGAATGTCATAGTATAGACAGTAGCTCCTGAGACTCTGTCCGGTGTTCGAAAAGAAAAAACCGGACAGAGGGTCAAATAATTTCCGCACGAGACTAACCATACAAGTCTATATGAATAAGCAGGCGTCGCTGCTAGCTGCGACCTCCCATTCTGCTGAAGTCTCCGGACTAAAGCAGAGTCTGGAGCGGGCCGACGAAGAGCTCGGCCGAGTGAAAAAGCAGTTAGAGGACAAGCAAGGTATGCAATGGCATATTCGTATCTTAGAAAGATATCAATTGTTTGTGCTGATCATATTATCATGATATTTCGTAGGGGTTGCGACCGAGGTGGAGACCCTCAAGGACGCGCTGGCCGTCGCCCAAAAGAGAGCGGCAGAGGAACAAGCCGCCCGCGAGAAGCACGAGGCGAGGGTCGAGGAGGTCCAGGATGCCGTAAAGAAGTGTGAGTCCTTGGAGCGCAAGATTACGGACCAAGAGTCCGAACTTACTAAGGCCCACCAAAGCGCACAAGATGCCCGGGTTGAAGCCCAAGGCGCCCTCTAGGAAATCCAAGAGGCCAGAAAAATCGCGGTGGGTAAGGCCTTCATTATGCAGAGCAAATATGTGAAGAAGAGATATCTCTTACTAACCCGGATTTGGAGTTCTCCAGGAGCATTTGCGGATTTACCGTGCAGTTCTGCCGATGCTGCGGAGTACTTTCGAGCCGAAGAGGGGAGCTCAACGGAGAAGCTGATATGGTCGCAATACCTTGCGCCAGAGCATCTGGTGCCCTTTAGCGATCAGCTAAAACAGCTGGTCGAACTGCATAGGGTGGCCGAACTAGCCACAAAGGATTTAATAGTCCGGCTATGGCCTGCCGAAGCCATACCCAGCAGCTACTTCGGACTCGTGAAGCGGCTGGTCAGTGCCTGCCCCCGGCTTGACATCGCCAAGCGGTCGGTCTGCATCGAGGGTGCGTGGATGGCCTTCGCCCGTGTGGAGGTGCAGTGGGCAAAGATGAACGCCGTCAAGCTCGCGACCGAGGGACCGCCCGCTGGCAAGGAGCACCGCACGCCCGAGCGGTATTTTGATGATGTCCTGGAGGGATCCCGCATTGTAGTGGAGCAATGTGCTAAGGACATTATTTTTGAATGAATACATTCATGTTATCCTGTCCTGTATTATGAAACAAAGCCGTTTTATGTAATATAATGCTTGTTTGTTATTTGAAATTTTACCTCCTGTGCGACCGTTTTTATTAAATCTGAGAGTTGGCCAATCGTCGGCTTCAGCCCCCACATAGGTAGTACGGGGGTGTTCGGGATGAAATCTAAACACTCTTGATCCAAAGGTTTGGTCCTTGAAGGAGGTGTTTAGCGCAACGAACCAGGCAATTGGACTATGTGGCTTTATCACCCTCACTTAGCCATAGGAGTTTGACAATAGAATTTTAGGCGCAACCCCTAGTTTTCGTGAGCCCGAACTAGGGTGCTGTAAAACACCTGATCGGGTAAAGACCGATTCGTCGCATAATGCGGAAAAATCGCAAAAGATTTGTAACCTCCGAATAGCTGACCGGCTCACGCCGCATCATGAGAGTCAGTTTTCGACTTTCTCTACTAAGGTGCTCATCCGGATAAACCATGACACAATCGCAGTAGTTCTCCCTTTACTACCCTAGCCGATATAGCGGAACGTAAGGTAGTAAGCACAGGAGCCGGGCAACCCAACTATTGAGCAAAGACATGATTCGGAGCTGATGCATATAATGCTAAAATTCGGGGTGCCGAACTATACTGTAAAAAAGTGTTCGGACTTTGTTGCCGTATTATGGGGCGCAATGAAGCCCCTGGCGAATTAAGGCGTACCAAAGTGTACGTGTGCAATTTGATAAGACTATCAAGAAAAAATGAAGTAGTAAGCTAGTACCGCAGAAGTTGGGCCGCAAACTGTTTCCATTATAGTTTGATTAATACATCAAAGCGTATTTGTACAATTAGCGTGATAAGCAACAGGGCTATTGACATGCCACGACCAAGGGAGAGCTGTGTGCGGGTCCTGAAAACAGGTAGGGTGATCATTAAAAAGACCGCCTAGAGATTCCCGTATACGTCGATGCTTCTTGCCGTCTTGGTATATCTATCCTTCGAAAGGACCGATGATCAGGCCGTCTGGAAAGGCCTGTGGAAAAGAAACCTGAAAAGGATAAAAAAGAAAATGTGAAAGTATGTGTGTGCAGGGGAGGTCGAGCCGTATTATGGACCACAATCTAGTTATGCCTCAGTCTATGCCCATGGTATTTTAAGTGTGTAGTTATGTACGCATGGTACGTATGTCGGTATTTGGCCGGGACGGAGACGGAGGCCGGATTGCTAGTCTAACTCCTGACGAGTCGGACTGTTATGCTGCGGAGTAGTCCGAATTCGTTTGACATTGTCCGGGAGCTTGGTCGATGAATTAAGGTTCTGCTTGGTAAGGCCGCTCTGTACTTCCGCTGCCAGGGCCGCGGTGTGCTCCTCGGTACGGAGGGAGCGTTCCGTGTTTCCATTAACTGTTATGACACCACGTGGACCGGGCATCTTGAGCTTGAGATAAGCATAGTGTGGCACCACATTGAATCGAGCAAATGCAGTTCGTCTGAGCAGTGCGTGATAGCTACTGCGGAAGGGGACGATATCAAAGATCAGCTCTTCGCTTCGGAAGTTGTTTGGGGATCCGAAGACAACCTCCAGTGTGATTGAGCCCGTACAGCGAGCCTCTACACCTGGTATGACTCCTTTAATGGTAGTTTTTGGATCGATGCCCATTTTGTGCACTGTATCCTGATAGAGCAGGTTCAGGCTGCTGCCGGCGTCCATGAGGACTCGCGTGAGATGGAATCCATCAATGATTGGGTCGAGGAGTAGTGCGGCTGAACCACCATGACGGATACTGGTCGGATGGTCCCTGCGATTGAAGGTGATCGGGCAGGAAGATCATGGGTTGAACTTTGGGCGACTGGCTCCATCGTGTAGACGTCCCTGAGCGCGCGCTTGCGCTCCCTCTTGGGGATATGGGTAGCGTATATCATGTTCACTATTTTAACTTGGGGGGGGGGGACTTCTTCTGTCCCCCTGTGTTCAGCGGACGGGACTCCTCGTCATCGTCCTTGCTTTGTGACCCCTTCTCCTTGTTCTTGGCATTTAACTTGCTGGCCTGTTTAAAAACCCAACAGTCTCTGTTGGTATGATTGACTGGTTTATCTGGGGTGCCGTGGATCTGAAATGGACGGTCGAGTATGCGGTCCAAGCTGGATGAGCCCGGATTGTTTCTTTTATATGGCTTCTTCCGCTGGCTGGACTTGGAGCCACTGAATCCGGCGTTGACTGCCGTGTCATCGGTATTATCACCGTTGCTTCGATGCTTGTGTCTGTTGCGTCGGGGCTTGCTGTTGCTATTTCTGGCTTCAGAAGTGCCAGGTTCGCTTGTACTGCTATTGCTACGGGCTAGCCAGCTATCTTCGCCCGCGCAAAAGCGGGTCATAAGCGTCGTGAGGGCTGCCATGGACTTCGGCTTTTCTTGGCCGAGGTGTCGGGCGAGCCATTCGTCGCGGATGCTATGTTTAAAGGCTGCTAGGGCTTCGGCATCCGGACAGTCGATGATCTGGTTCTTTTTAGTTAAGAACCTAGTCCAGAATTTCCTGGCTGACTCTCCGGGCTGCTGGACTATGTGACTTAAGTCGTCGGCATCCGGAGGTCGGACGTATGTTCGTTGGAAGTTATCGCGGAAGGCGTCTTCCAGGTCCTCCCAGCTGCCAATGGAATTTTCTGGCAGGCTGTTCAACCAGTGCTGAGCTGGTCCCTTGAGTTTTAGTGGGAGGTATTTGATGGCATGAATATCATCACCGCGGGCCATATGAATATGGAGACAAAAAACTTCAATCCATACCGCGGGGTCTGTTGTCCCATCATATGATTCGATGCTTACGGGTTTAAACCCTTCTGGGAATTCATGCTCCATTACATCATTAGTGAAGCAAAGGGGGTGTGCGACGCCTCTATATCGGGCCACGTCGCGACGTAGCTCGAATGGAGTTCGTCTGTGGTTTTCGGCCCGGGCGTGATTATGCTTGTCGTGTCCAGCTAGATAGCCATCGTCGCATGTCGGGGCACGCCCCCGCGATCCGTAGATCGATCAGGTCTGTCCTGCTCTATTGTCCAGGTCCTGCCGCAAGTCATATGTATATCCCCAAGCTGCTTTATCTCTGCGTTTACAGCGAGGTAGTACGGGTTGGTGTTCGGCTTGAGTTGCCGCTTTGTCCCGGCCACGTAGTGGTCGATCAGTCGCATTACGCGCTGATTGTACGGGCCCAAGTGCCTCGCCGTCGAATTGAGGTAGAAATTTCCGCTTCGGGTAACTTTTCGTTGGACGCTTGAGGCCGTATTCCTTAGCTGCCAGGACATTAGTCCATCTATCGTTGAGTAGATCTTGATCAGCTTGAAGCTGCTCCTGCTTCTTTTTCAGGCTCCTTGCAGTGGCTATTAGTTGGCGCTTTAAGCGCTCCTGCTCGAGAGGTTCCTCAGGCACGATAAAATCCTCGTTGCCGAGGCTCACCTCATCCTCGGAGAGCGGAAGGTAGTTACTGTCCTCCGAGTCTTCATTGTCCTGTTCGGAGGTTGGTTTAACAGGGTCTTCATTGTCTTCGGCGTCGTTGAGAGTATTGTTTTCTCCTGTGCCGGTATTGCTGTCTTTTCCGCGGTGTGGCTTAGAGTGGTGCCGCTGATGTCGGCGTTTTGGCTGTATCTCAGGAGGCTTGTCCTCGACTGGATCTTCCTTGTCATTGCCGCTATTCTCTTTGGGTGTATCCACCATGTATACATCATACGAAGAGGTGGCCGTCCAGCGTCCGGTAAACGGCGGGTTTTGGGCCTTTTCTTCTCCGGCATCGTCGTCCATATCGTCGATGTTTTCGGAGCCGTAATCGAGCATGTCAGTTAAGTCCTCGACAGTAGCTATAAAGTAGGTGGTGGGTGGGACGTAAAATTCCCTGCTCTCAGCCCTAGTCCGGGCTAGGCATAGCTCGGACGTTGCTCCTTTGTAATGACAAGGGATCGCATTAAGTCCAGAGCCTCACTCAAAGGCGAGGTTTGACCCGAGGGAAGAGAGCCCGTGGAGTACGGTGAGAGGGAAACTCCTTGGCCGAACTCACACGATGTTGACTCCGAGGATTCGGAGCCAGTGTCCGGGGAAGGGTGCGGCTCCATGACGGCTGCCAACGACACTACTTCCTCCGGCTCCCCCGCAATGGGCCTAATAGCCGCAGATAATCCGGCGAGCTTAGGGAGCCGTCTTCGGACCTGGCGATACGCTCCAGATCTAAGGCCAGAGCGGGGGTTGAGGGCGCGAATCCTTGGAAGATCAATTCTCCTCGGATGTCAGCAACATAATCCAGATTTCCAAGACAAATTTGGTGACCTGGGGCGTAGCTGTCGATCTGCTCTAGATGGCCAAGCGAGTCGCCCACAGCGCGAAGCCGCTGAACACAAAGATCTGGCCGGGGAGGAAAACCTCCCCCAAGGCAGCGTTGTTGTAGATGATTGAAGGAGCCATCGAACCTTTTGGTGACGACGCAGCGGAACTCTCAAATAAAGCACCAATGTCGGTGTCAAAACCGGCAGATCTCGGGTAGGGGGCCCCGAACTGTGCGTCTAAGGTGGATGGTAACAGGAGACGGGGGACATGATGTTTACCAAGGTTCGGGCCCTCTCTGTGGAGGTAATACCATACTTCCTGCTTGATTGATCTTGATGAATATGAGTATTACCAGAGTTGATCTACCACGAGATCATAATGGCTAAAACCCTAGAAGTCTAGTCTATATGATTGTGATTGCCTCTACGGACTAAACCCTCCGGTTTATATAGACACCGGAGGCGACTAGTGTTATACAAATTTGGTTACAGAGAAAGGAATCTTCATATCCGAAAGCCAGGCTTGCCATCCACGCCAAGGAGAGTCCCATCCGGACACGGGAGAGAGTCTTCTGTCTTGTATCTTCACGGCCCATCAGTCCGGCCAACGTCACATTTGTCGGATGTGGGGTTCCGGCAAACCCTCAAGGTTCGAACACTGGGGTGCGCGTGAAGTCATTCCCTCCTACCGATCTCGCGGACGAACTCGATGAACTCACAACACAGAAAGACGCGAGATTTATACTGGTTCGGGCCACCGTTGTGGTGTAATACCCTACTCTAGTGTGGTGGCGTGGATTGCCTCTTGGGCTGATGATAAACAGTACAGAGGGAAGAACAACCTCCTGAGGTTGAGGTGTTCTTGTGCTTGGTAACTTAGCGGGTGAGAGCTGGATGAACTGCTCCTCTTCCCAAATATTGAGCGGGAAGGGAGCCAACAACGGCGGGCAAATTTGAAGGGGGACAGCTAGTATAAGCTATCCTGACAAAAGTGGTCTTCGCGTGCAAAAGGCTCAAGTGGTGACGCCGTCTTGGGCTCCACGATGACCTCTGTCTTGCCATCCTTCTGGTCTTGGTCTCCTTGCACCGATATGGCAACCTTTGCCTGATCCATCGGTACTCCTCGTCTGCGCTGGCTTCCTTAGCACCAAAGAGGAAACAAGGACGCTGCGCGCACTGGTGCCCGCCTGGCGTCGATCGTCATGGCTCACGTCACGAGAGCCTCATGAGGTTTGCCCCACCTTGATATCTCCGCTCCTCGTGAGCCTGCCTTTCTAGGCCACTCCTGAGGAGGTCTTGCGTCGTCTGCCTAGCAAGGCTTGGCCCCTCGTGAGGGTCTTGGATGCCTTGTTGATGAAGATGGGTCGTACGACCTGCTGGCTTAGCCACGTCGTGGGCCGCAGGCAGGCAAGTCTGGGGACCCCATTCCCAGAACGCCGATAGTAGCCCCCGGGCCCAAGGTGCGCTCGGGCTTGGCTTCGCGGCGAAGCCAAGGGTCAAGTACGGAGCACCGCGGGCCCCAAAGGCCTGCTGCCTCGGTTGACGTGTGGCGGTTTACTGGACGTGGGCGTCTCTGCTTCCCCACGCTGCCTCGGCAACTGCACGACTTGACAAGTCCCTGCGACATGCAAGGAAAACCATCATTACCTGCGATCGTGGGAGGCGCCAATTGGCCTTCTTCCGTTATAAATGGGGAGGGGGCGGAGCCCCCGTCGCCCATCTCTTCCTCGCTTGCTTGCTTCTTCCTCCTCACTCCATTGCTTGCAGTGCCACCAATGGCGCCACGAAAGGAAGTTCTCTGCCGCCGAGAAGGGAAAGGCCCCTCGCGAGGGACCCGGCTCCCCGGTGCCCAAGCGCAGACGCGGTCGTTCGCGCAAGCACGCCGACCCCCGCCGTGGCCCACCGTCGAGGCGGCGCCGCTGCACGCGGAGGGGGTCGTCCCAGACATGGCGGTCCAGTTGACGAGGGGAGGCGTGCTATGGTGGCGCCCCCCCCCCCCCCCCGTCCGCACTTCCACACGGCGGAGGTGTCGCCGGAGTTTGTCGTCTGGTCGGAGAACCCGGCCGGCAACTGGCTCCAACTTCCGCGCTTATTCACCGGCGAACTGCCGGCCTCTGGTCCAGGCGGACTCTGGTTGCGGGTAGATGGTTACTGCAGCAAGGCTCTCGGGTTGCGGTCGAGACTTCTGCCGCGGGCAACATAGCCCTGGCCCGCGGCTGGCAGACGTTCGCCCGCGCGCACGGCCTGGTCAGGCGGTGCACCCTCCACTTCAAGTACGATGGTGGATCGACCCTCTATGTGAGGGTGTTTGGGGAACATGGTCGCCGCGCTGGGTGCTGCCCCGAGGCGAACGACGGTGAGGAGGTGCTCGGCCTTGGGGACGGTCGCGACGAGGATGAGGGCGCACCTGCCCTCGGCGGCGACCATGTCTCATCCAGCTACGGCGGCTCTTCCTCCGGCGACAGCTCCAGCAGTGGCGGCTACGACCAGCCGCCGCGCCTGCTTTAAAGGCGGCAGTGGGTCATCTCGTCGCCGCGCCTCCGTGAAGCGCGAGGAAGGATCCAGCTAGGCTTGGGGTGCCGCTAGGGGCCTGCCTTCGCGGATCGCTGCAATGCTACTTTTGTTTTACTCTTTTTCTTGCATCAAGCATGAAACTAGTATGGGCCTAGGGGAGCGTCTACTGAACTATGGTTCCTCGGTTATTGCACTATGCGTGTTGTTCCCGTGCCGTGTCGTTATTTTGCGCAAAGATAACTTAACCTGGTATATTTAGGACGCCCTCTTCCTCACGCGGCGCTTATTTCCTCGTGTCCATCTTGCCTTGGTGGCCTGCATTCGCTCAGGAGCTGCAAAAGGTCGTTAGGAAGTGCGTTAAAAGATTTGCCGTTCACCCTGGCCCTGACCTGGCGCTTTGTATCACGGTACCCGAGGGGCACGGATTAGGAGAGGTGCGCCAGCTTTTGGGCTCGAACAAGGGTGGCTCGCGAGAAGGCAGAGAGGAGAAAAAATGCTCGCGAGGGCACCTGCCTATCCTCCTCGTGAGGTATGCGAGAGAGAGAACACGGGCAAACCCGAGCCGGAAAAATGCAGTGAGAGGCGAGGGAATCAAATCAGCAAGGAATGCCAAAAGCAAACTTCGATTAAGGAAAAGCGAGCCAACTACGGAAAGCAAATGAAAAGCCGCGTCCGGCACCTAATCTAGTCTTCAAGTCTTCTCACCAGCGCGGAGCTAAGTGCTGCCACTAGGCGTGGGCGGGAGCCCCAGGGCCTGAGGCCGGCGCTCCTGAGACTCCGGGGCATGTACAGCCCCAACTCATTATTACGTGAGAGTGTCACAGGCGGCGATTCTTCACAGGCACCAGGCCTTCTTCACAGGCTCTGGGCCTTTCTTCACAGGCTCTGGGCCTTGCTTCATGGGTAGAACTTCCGGAGGTGCTGGATGTTCCAGGCGTTTTTGATAGGTGCCCCGTCTTGTGTCTCCAGGCGCACGACGCCAGGCCTGGAGATGTGGACGACCTTGAACGGGCCCTCCCACATTGGTGAAAGCTTATGCAGCCCTTCCCTGGAGAGGACCCGCCTCAGGACTAGGTCACCCGCCTCAAGTGTCCTGGAGCGGATGTTGCGGCAGTGGTATCGCCGCAGCGCTTGCTGGTACCTTGCCGCCCTCAGCCTAGCTTCGCGACGACGTTCCTCCCCGAGCACGAGATCGATCCCCCGTGTGGCGTCCTGCTGCGTTTCATCGAATGCCAGGACCCGTGCGGAGCGATGCTTGACCTCGTGAGGAAGGACTGCTTGAGCTCCGTAGACGAGGAAGAATGGAGTCTCGCCCGTTGGCTTGGTGGCGGTGGTTCGGATGGACCACAGCACGGACTGGAGCTCTTCGTGCCAGCCCCTACCGTAGGCCTCCAGCTTCTTCTTGAAGGTCCTGGTCTTGAGGCCCCTCAGGACCTCCGCCTTAGCACGTTCGGCCTGACCATTACTCCTGGGATGGGCCACCGAAGCGTAGCAGATCTGCGTTCCCAGGTTAGCACATTAGGTTTTGAAGAGGTTGCTAGTAAACTGCGAACCGTTATCTGTGATGATGCGGTTGGGGACCCCGAAGCGGCTCACGAGGCCCTTGATGAACTTGACAGCAGAGCCTGCTTGGATGGTACAGACTGCTTCCATTTCCGCCCACTTGGTGAACTTGTCGATGGCGACATAGAGATAGCGGTAGCCCCCTGGCGCCCGCTGGAACGGCCTAAGATGTCCAGCCCCCAGACCGCGAACGGCCATGTGATCGGGATGGTTTGGAGGCCCTGAGAAGGCTGATGGATTTGCTTGGCGTGGAATTGGCAAGCTTCGTAGTACTTCACCAGCTCGGCTGCGTCGTTGAGTGCTGTAGGCCAGTAGAATCCACTGCGGAACACCTTGCCGACGAGGGTCCGTGACGACGAGTGGTGTCTGCAGTCCCTGTCGTGTATGTCAATCAGCAACTCCCTTCCTTGATCGCTGCAGATGTAGCGCAGCGTGACATCGTTCGGTCGTTTCCTGTATAACTCGCCGTCTTGGATACAGTATGTCGTGGCTTGCCAGGCCACGCGCTCCGCGTCCTCTTCCTTCTCCGGCAGCGTCCCGTGCGTCAGGTACTCCTTGAATTCCTTGGTCCAGCATTCCTCCTGGGGCTCAAGCGCCAAGAGCAGCTGAGCTCCTGAGGTCGGGCCACAGGCTGGGGCTCCCGTGGCTGGAGGCTATGGGAGCTCCTCCCGAGGCTGGGTCGTGCTTGAAAGAGGTGGCGTAGCTGATGGCTTGAAGAGCCGCTCCTCAAAGACACCGGGCTCTTGCGGTTGCCGCTTGGATGCTCTCCTGGCGATGTCGTCGGCTTCCTTGTTGGTGCCCCAGGGCACGTGCTGCAGCTCCAGGCCTGAGAACTGCTTCTCCATCTTGCGCACCTCCGCGAGGTAGGCCTCCATATGCTCGTCCTTCAGCTCATAGACCTTGTTGGCAAGTTGATGAGGAGTTGCGAGTCGCCTCTGACGGTGAGGCGCTTCACCCCTAGAGCCGCCGCAGCCTTTAGGCCAGCTATGAGGCCTTCATATTCTGCGATATTGTTGGAGACCTTCTCGCCGTGCTGAAAGCAGAGTTGCACGGCATAGTAGAGCTTGTCCTGAGTGGGAGAGATGAGCACTGCTCCAGCCGCTGCGCCCTGGTGCGCGAAGGCGCCGTCGAAATACATGACCTAGCCGTCCAGAGCCTCACTTCCTGGGGAGGTGGACCGGTCTTCTCCTGCCTCAAGTGTCGGGGCATCCATCCATTCTGCCACAAAGTTAGAGAGCGCGGACCCCTTGATGACCCTGGTAGTGCTGAACTCCAACAGGAATGCTTGCAACTCGATGTTCCACTCAGTGACTCTTCCGGCTGAGTTAGGGCTCCTGAGTACCCTCTCCAACGGGTAGGCTGAGACGACCTTGATGGGGTGGCCCTGGAAGTAGTGTCGCAGCTTGCGTGAGGCCACCAGGAGTGCGAGCAGGAGTTTTTGGGGCATGGGGTAGCGTGCTCTTGCGTCCTGTAGTACGGTGCTGACGAAGTACACCGGGTGTTCGACGAGGGCTGGCTCAATGTCGAGGCTCGGGTCCTGCGGAGGTCGGGGCATATCCTGAGGCGGAGGGGTTCCTGAGACCTGACTGTCCTCAGGAGCTTCTGCGATGTTGCCCTGCTGAGCTTGGTCTTCCGCCGCTGATGCCTTTGTTGTGCCTTCCTGACCCTGCGCCACTTCAGCTCCGGCTTGGCGCAGCGCGCCCTTGGCTTGGCGCTCCTCTCGAACCGCCACCAACGCCGCGCTGGCGGAGTACGGGGTGGCGGCAAGGTAGAGTACCAGAGGCTCGAGAGGCCGTGGTGCCACCATCACCGGGGGGCTGCTAAGGTATTTCTTGAGGTCTTGGAAGGCCTGGTCGGCCTCCAGGGTCCACTCGAACGGGCCCTTCTTCTTCATGAGCTTGCAGAAGGGTAAGGCGTGCTCTCCTAGTTTGGAGATGAAACACCCTAATGCGGTCACCCGCCCTGCTAGCTTCTGCATCTCTTTGAGGGTCTGTGGTGGGCTCATGTCCTCGATGGCCTTGATCTTCTCTGGGTCCGCCTTGATCCCTCTGTGGGATACGAGGAATCCCAGTAGCTTGCCAGAGGGGACGCCGATCACCCACTTCTCTGGGTTAAGCCTCAAGTTCACTTGGCGCAAGCTCTCGAAGGTCTCCTACAAGTCTTGAATCAATGTCCTCGCCTCACGAGACTTTACCACTATGTCATCGACGTAGGCCTCTGTGTTTCTCCCGAGCTGCCGCCCTACGGCGATGTGCATCAACCGCTGAAAGGTCGCGCCCGTGTTGCACAGCCCGAAGGGCATGCAGGTGTAGCAGTACACCCCACATGGTGTCAGGAAGGTTGTCTTCTCCACATCTTCCACCGCCATCTTGATCTGATGATACCCTGAGAACGCATCCACGAAGCACAACAGGTCACACTCGGCGGTGGAGTTGACAATCTGGTCGATGCGTGGGAGTGGGAACGGATCTTGGGGCAGGCTTTGTTAAGGTTGGTGAAGTCGACGCACATCCGTTCCTTCTCGCCTTTCTTCGGCACCACGACGGGGTTCGCCAGCCATTCGGGATATCGAACTTTCCGGATGGCACCTGCCGCCTCCAGCTTCCGTTTCTCTTGGACGATGAAGGCCTGCTTCTCAGTGGACTGCCATCCTGCTCGCTGCTTCATGGGGCGTATGTTGGGGCATACCCTTAGATGATGCTGGATCACCTCCCTCGGGACCCCTACCAGCTGATTGGGCTCCCACGCGAATATCTCCTTGTTCGCGCGCAAGAACCTCACCAACGCTTCTTCTTGTCCCGGGTCGAGGCCAGCTCCTATGGTAAAGGTGGCTCCTGAAGACCCATCCTCGTTGACCGGCACTTGCTTGGTCTCCGCCTTGTCCTGGGTGAACAGCTGCTTCTTCTTGGTAGGTGCGGCCTCCTTAGCCTCGGGGGTACCGGCGCCGACGGGCTGTGCTGCTGCCGCGGTCTTGAAGGCGAGCCTGAGGCCGTCACGGCCTCCTTAGTGTCCCCCCTTGATGGTGAGGACGCCCTTGCTCCCTGGCATCTTCATGAGGTTGTAGGCCGGGTGAGTCGCCGCCATGAACTGAGCGAGAGCCGGGTACCCGAGGACGGCGTTGTACGGGAGACCGATGCGGGCGATGTTAAAGTCCACCAGCTCGGTGCGGTAGTTGTCGCGTGTGCCGAAGGTGACGGGGAGGCGGATCTGCCCCAGAGAGTGGGCAGCTCCACCACCCACTCCCGAGAAGGGATTGCTGAGGCCGAGCCGCTCGAGCGGCACGTGAAGAAGGCTGAAGGCTTCTACGGAGAGCAAGTTGAGGCCAGGACTGCCGTCGATGAGGGTCTTGGTAATGGCCACGTTCCAGATGGTGGGCGTGTAGAGCATTGGGAGCATCACGGAGCCGGCGGTGGAGTCAGGGTGGTCTTCTGAGCCGAAGGTGAGGTCGGCCTCTGGCGCAGCCCAACCCGGCGGAGCCCCCGGGCGCTTGGAGGCAGCCCCGATCTGACAGAGGAACGACTGAACATGGCGGTCTGAAGGTGGTGCTTGAGAGCTGCCCAGCAGGGCAGGTACTGCGTGGTGCGCCAGCACCCGTAGCGATCGGTGAAGAGGTCGTGGAGTTCCCCCCAGAAGGCCACCGCGCATCCCTGGAGGTTGAGCAGCCAGGCGCGCGGCTCGCCGGCGATGGCCATGGGGAACCAGTTGGCCATGATCTTGTCGTTGCCTCCGGCTTTGAGGACAGCCTCCTCGTACGCCAGCAGGAACGGCGTCGGGTCTGCCGCACCGTCGTAACGCGGCGGCATCTCTGGCTTGGACTTAGGCGGCCACTGCACTCGCCGTAGGGCGGGGGCCCGAGCTCGGTACCAATACGCCCCGCTGTTGATGTCGGCCGCGGAGGTGGATGGCGGGGCACCTGCCATGGGGGCGAAGTGCGGCGGCGCGGGGCGCAGGTTGGTGGAGAGGAGTTCCGCCGCACCCCTACCTGGCGCACCAAATGTCGGATATGGGGTTCCGGCAAACCCTCAAGGTTCGAACACTGGGGTGCGCGCGAAGTCTTTCCCTCCTACCAATCTACGCCCTAGCTCGCTGAGATCTCACGGACGAACTCGACGAACTCACAACACAGAAAGACGCGAGATTTATACTGGTTCAGGCCACCGTTGTGGTGTAATACCCTACTCCTGTGTGGTGGTGGTGGATTGCCTCTTGGGCTGATTATAAACAGTACAGAGGGAAGAACAACCTCCTGAGGTTGAGGTGTTCTTGTGCTTGGTGATTTAGCGGGTGAGAGCTGGATGAACTGCTCCTCCTCCTACTGTGGTGGCCAGCTCTACTTATATAGGCCCTGGTCCTCTTCCCAAATATTGAGCGGGAAGGGAGCCAACAACGGCGGCCAAATTTGAAGGGGGGAAGCTAGTACAAGCTATCCTGACAAAAGTGGTCTTCGCCTGCAAAAGGCTCTGGTGGTGGCGCCGTCTTGGGCTCCACGATGACCTCTGTCTTGCCGTCCTTCTGGTCTTGGTCTCGTTGCACCGATATGGCAACCTTTGCCTGATCCATCGGTACTCCTCGCCTGCGCTGGCTTCCTTAGCACCAAAGAGGAAACAAGGACGCTGCCTGCACTGGTGCCCGCCGGGCGCCCGCCTGGCGTCGATCGTCATGGCTCACGTCACGAGAGCCTCGTGAGGTTTGCCCCGCCTTGATATCTCCGCTCCTCGTGAGCCTGCTTGGCTAGGCCACTCCTGAGGAGGTCTTGCATCGTCTGCCTCGCGAGGCTTGGCCCCTCATGAGGGTCTTGGATGCCTTGTTGATGAAGATGGGTCGTACGGCCTGCTAGCTTAGCCACGCCGTGGGCCGCAGGCAGGCATGTCTGGGGAACCCCGTTCCCAGAACGCCGACAACATAGACCGGATGCCCGAGGACCCCTTAATCCAGTACTCCCTTAGAGAGTTCTGAGTCATCTTGGTTGGCTCCACTATCTTGAATATCGGATCCGTACCAAAAATTTGACCGTCGCCTGTTGTGACCAATATAAAGGTGTACGGCCTCATGACGATAGTATCCACAGACTTGACTGGCGGTCGTTCTGGCGACTGGCGGTAGTTCTAGCAGAAGAATCTTGTTCACAGCAGGCTATCCTTTAACTGATTCCCATATGTGAGGGCACATGCTTCGAGATTGTTGTTCAGCATTCTGCTTACTCGTTTTGTTGGTATATCCATGTGGATAGTAGGCTGTGTGATGCTTTACCACGGTCGCTAGAGTCAAACGGCTGGACTGGCCTTTGGTCCGTCATGACAGACTTGGATATACCATACTGACGATCCTGAGCATATACAGTTGGACAAACGGGTTGCCTTGATATGAGGTCCTTGGGTGTATGTTCCTCATAATTGATACGGAATAAAATTGTCTTGAGTGTCTGCACCATGTTGGTCACGCAACAATCATCATACTTGTATTGCCGGTCTTCCGTCTTCATTATTGCCAAAAGAGCTTGGCCACAAACACACACACACACACACACATATATATATATATATGATCACTTCTCTTTGTGACCATATGTACTATCGGGGCAATATTCCGGCAATCAAACCTTTGTCTCGTTCATGACTCGTGTCTTAGAAATTATGCCAGGTCCACATGTGCTTTAAGGAACTCATTGTCGTCATCAATCATACAAATCGTGACAAAGGTTAATGGCATCACCTTGTCAGGTGTGAAGATGCTGACATTGATAAGTACTGCCAAAATTATGGTCCTAGGTGGAGTTTCTGCAAACTTGTCGGTCCTCGCATCACCCACTGAGTTGTATAACTGGCTTTCTTCCTCTTGCATAATGGGTGAGGTTGTCGGATTCTAACCGTGATTTCATCATTGTATGAGTGACTTGCATGAACTTGGCAGCATGCCCACGGTATATATAGGAGTATCTGATTTCCAAGGCAGACTTGTGTTCTGACTGATTCTTGCTTCTGACCAAACTGTTGCGGATCGGATTTTCGGGATGCACTGCCATATGCTGCCAAGCCACTGTGTAATGTCTTGCACCAATGTCGTACTGAGGAAGATTGGATGGCTTATATTGGAGGTTGTCGAGAGTATTGTACTAAAGAAGACTGAATAGCTTGTGTGTGAAGCTTTCATCAGGTAGCTTGCTGAAAAAGACTGGGTACCATACTTCAGAAGCTTCCCCCCCTTAAAGACTTGCTGGGGAAGATTCGGTACCTTATGCCAGAAGCTTTTGCGGTAGCTTACTGAAGAAGACAGAGTATCTTGTGCTGGAAGTCATCCACATATTGTACTCGGATAGATTGAGGAATCTTGCATTGCAAGCTTCTCTGGTAACTTGCGGAGAAAGATTGGGTTGCATACACCAGAAGCTTCTCTTAGTGATATGTGGACTGAATGCCATATATATACCATCTTAATATTCCTGTTGTTGATTACTTGTATGAAAAAGGATTTTCCGGACAACCGGGGTATATCAACCCTTCTTTCTGAGTACTGAGTTCATAGCATATTTTAGCTTACTACCGGGGTATATCATGTTTCAAGTCTTTACTCATAACAGAACCAAACCTTGTATATGAACCATACCTTTGACGAAGACTGTACTGTTAGTCTGGCACAAAATTTGTCTTCCGGCTGGTTTTATCATTGCTAATGTGAAGGTTGTACACCGTTGTAGATTTGATGCTGATAATCAAGCCAGGATATCATTTGCATTCAGACCAGATATCCCCAAAAACAATGCACTCAGCTGAGAATTCCATAATGCTTAGCTGAGCTTCCAAATATTTGAACTCCTTATTCTTCGGGTCCGGTGTCGGTTGATGAGCAACATTCATAAGGGAAATGAGGTAACACCGAAGGCCTAAAGAAATAAGCAAAAGAAACAAATGAAACAAAGGCACACAAGGCATACAAATAATATTATATTCAAGCAACATCACATATTACTGTTACTTACAACAATAATATGCATGCAGACTTAAGTACACCAATCTCGCGCAAACTCCGGTACTACGCTCTAACATGCATTGGCGGTGTGCATGAAAGTGAATCCACGTGTGGAAGGAGTTGGTGTAAACAGAGCTACACCAAGCACTGGCTTAACACCGGTTGCATCTGGATGGTCACGGAGGTGAGGACGAATTTGGTTATCATGTAGGGAAACACGGAGGTCATGACCACATCATCATCAAGCGGATGGAAGGAAACCGTAGTCGTCCAGGGAATGGGTGATAGTGTAGGATAGCGATGAAAAGCAAGGCTTGCTGGCATTGCCCTTTTTTGATAACAAAGATCAGTAAGGGTTGCCAAGGAGGTGAGTGGGACGGCAAGATCTGGGATAGAAACATGTCTATCACCGAAACAATAGGGGTGGCTGACGGAAAGATATTGGTGCGATACTTGAGTACAAATCCTGCAAGTGTTTGATACCACTTGGTACCTCAGCATCACTTCGCTGGGACGGAGCTAACACCAAACACCAGGAAAGCGAGGCATGGGATCACTTCAGCTAGAGCAACATGGCATGTACAGGGTAAACAAGATAAGCAAGAACAAGATCAGATGAGAATAGCATGAACATGTTACTCGAGACATGAACAAGGAGGGTACTAGCAAGCAACATGTTTAAAATACAATGGACCAACATACTATATTCGGGGGTTACCTCGTAACCACCCTAAATATGCCACTCTTACGAACCATCATGGTCACGGGATCACTTCAATCATTATCAAGAATACCATCGTGATCCTCACAAGATCACCTCATCATCATCAAAGATACCATCGTGATCCTCCCGTGACCACATAAAGATCAACCAACTTCTTTCCTCATCAAACCGGTGTTGTTTATTAGTCAGGTTATTATTACTGTTGACCCATAGTGTGACCTACTATGAACAGGGCCCATATCCGCGGGTGCGGCTATCGATAGATTATACACTCTGCAGAGGTTAGTACACTGTACCCACACTGCGGAACCCAAGGCCTCGTGCTCCTATTTGGGCGGACCAACGGCATTCCGACAAAACTAATCTATTGCATGACACTCTCCCGGCCACTCCGACAAAGTCTCCTTTGGGCTAAGTCATGGGTGGCCCCGATGTCAACGCGTGTCATCCGCCACCATCGTGGCCGGCCACCGTTGTGGCAAAACAAAAACGGTCCCAAATGGGGACAACCCGGGTAGAACACAACTTGGGTACACAAGGCTTATGGCCCCCTACCTAATCAGGGTAGGGCACGCACATAACCTTCCCTAGTTGGATGCACCAGCGAGAGGCATGAAAATAGACCGCACTAGGGCCTCCCATAAGACAAGTGTGGCTGCACTGGTCAGCTCGATTCAATGGCACTATGACTCAGCCAACAGATGTTCAAGTTCAATTAATGTCTGGTTTAACTTGAATGATGATGAGTTGAATGGTAATGAAATAACAATGCATATGAGCATGACATCAACATGGGCAAGGATGGGAAGCATAACCATATGAATGTTATCCTCAGCAATATTTATTCTACTAGATGCAAATGAGCAGGGCATATTGATATTCATGAACAACACAAATGCATCATAACACTTAATATGAGCATAGCATGATCACTAGCATCGAAAGTAAATACCATAATCGAACATGACAATAAGATTAGCAAGAAATTATGTAACCCACTAGATGCAAATGATCATAGAATAAGGATGAGCACAAAGTACTTAAATATTCAAGTTGAAAACCATGGATACTGCAAGGCCATCATGCAAGTGGTTGTCGTGGTTTGCCTGGGGGCGAAGAGATTACTGGGAGGAAGTGCGATGAAGTCGCGGAAAGATTCGTCGAAATGTTTCTCTCTCGAAGGGGGCTGATTCGGAGTTACTGTTGCCGAGATACGGCCGTTCGTTCGTTAGCAGAAAAACAAATAAAAGTATATGCTTTTCTGTTGCTAACGGGTGAACATTCAAAAGCTAGAGGATTCGGCCGGCGGCATCACTAATCCACGTCACCGGGCCGGGTCAACGCGCTAAGAGGCTGACATGCGGGGCACGTGGGGAGGTGGGGCCCCTGGCTTGGTCGTCGTCTTCATCCCGTCGCTCACGCGCATGGGAAAGAGGACAGTACAGGCGCCAGCGGCCGTCCCAGCAGCTCCGGCCATCCCCGACGGAGCTCGGACCACCGACGAAATCGGGAGGAGGAGGCGCATCCGTCCTAGGGTAGTACTCGCGCCTGGGAGAGCTGCAGCGATGGTGGCTTGGACACCCGTGGCAGAGGCGAGTTCGGCCGGCAATGGGGCCCGGCGCTACGAGGCACCGGAGCGGAAAGAGAGGGACGGGGAAGCTCTGCTGGGCATAGGGGTTCTGCTGGAGGTGGAAGGAGAGGGAATGGGGCTCGGGGTTGCGCCAATTAGGGCGGCAGGCGGCGATGACCATGGCGGCCGAGTCGAGCAGGGAGGGGCTCTAGAGAAGCATGGAGTGGTCAGGGAGGCGTAGAGAGGAGTGGTGTGGCTGGTGGCGAGCTCGGGAGGGTGTGGGCACGGCTTAAATAGCTGGGGCATGGTGCCCGTGACCGGATGCCGCCGCAAGAATCTGGCCGGAGCTCTGGCGATGATAGGGTTCACAGGAGGGCGCAGAGGTGGCGGGAGAGGGCTGAGGATCACGCCAGAGCAGAGGTGAAGCCAAGGGAGGGGAGGAACAAGCCGCGACATGCAACAGAGCCTTTCGTCCACTATGCACCCATGGGCGTGCGGCGGCTAGCGCCGACGAGGAAGCTGCCGGAGGGGAACATAGGCTAGAGGGCGACGTGAGTGCTGGCGGAGTCAGGTCGGCACTCGAGGACACGCGAGCACCGCCGGAAATAGAGAGGCAGACGCGTTCCATCACCCAGAGCGTGTCCAACGCTACCAGAGCGCGTGCACAGGCGTGCAAATGCGTGGTCACCGCGTCGACTAGCAAAGAGGGGACAAGAGAGGCTGGCAAACTACGTCTGGAGTGTTATCCTCACTCCCACTGACAGACTAGAGTTGATAGATCGAAGAAAGAAGCTCTGAGCTTATAGGAGTCATCACTGGAAGTTTACTGCAACAAACTTGGGCTGCAAGCTGGAGAGAACAGGAATGGCCTACAGATAAAATAGGTTGTCACAGGGGTTTCGGATAGGATGGACTATAGTCCTGTGCATTTGGAGAGGATTTGGACCAATATTTGTTATAGTTGCTTTACAACCAACAAAATGGTCTAGAAACTTAATGTTGATGTGGCACTCACATAATGTGTTTCCTTGGGATGAAAATTGGCATGACATGGTGATTTAGGCATATTAGGGTGCGACAAAAATTTCATGCCATTTGGATGAGTACCCATGGTACTTGCTTCACAGAGCTTCTCTCTGGACAGAAACTTGTGAAAATAATGGAGGGAGATTGGCTTAATGAAATGTCCCCAAATTTGGTGGATATAAGTATTATAAGTAGGAGCATGTTCTGATAAATTTTCAGCAATAATTAAGAAAATTAAAATATAGTTGCTTCACAAACAAAAAATTTGACCAGAAACAAAGATTTGATGTTGAGCTCACATGGATTGATGACATGAGCTCAAACTTGGAGTAGAGCTTTGATTTGAGCATATGAACGATGTGACAAAATTTGAACTCATTTGAATATGCTTCACTAGGACCTCCTTCACAAAGTTCCTTTCTGGACAGAAAATTTCAAAAATTGCTGATAAATATTTACTAGGCAAATTGAGTTGAACTTTGGCATGAGGCAATGATATGGATAAGGGAGAGTGTCCAAAAATTTTAGGAGCAAACAAGCGAAGGTAAATAGCACTTCCTTAACAACGTTCCATTTAGGGCAGAATAGGAAAATGAATATTTGTGAATTATTTTTGAACATGGAAAGGAAGGTTTGGACATATTTGTGGAAGATATGACCGAAACAATTTATGTGAATTATTTGGGAATTTTAGGAGTGACAGAAATATAGGTTGTTCACAACCTAGGGCAAAAAGGATTATTCCTTTAATAGAAAAAGGGATATTCCCAATAAAAAGAATATTAGGATTGGTCCAAGATGGGAAATGACATGACTTGGGAAGGACTTGAGGATGACAAGCCACTCTGGAAACAAAGAAGAGATAATCTTCTCCTGTTTCCAGACCACAGAGCCACAGAAAAGCCATTTCAAATAAAATCTCAATGAAATTCAAAGGAAAAAAGAAAGGACCAAAATCCAGGGTGTTACACCCTCCCCCCACGTTTGTCTCCGGTTTGCGGGAGAAATCGTGTCCGGACCGCGTTGCGGACCGATACATGACCGCGTTGGATGGCTTCCGCGATCCATACAACACAGTCCAGACGCATGCGGGAGGTTTGTGGGTGAGAGGCCCTAATACAGTATCATTCCTTGGTGGCAAGTTAGCCATAAATGTATGAAAGTGCACATTTGAACTCTGGTAGTGCGAGTGAGTTACCACGACCACGTCCACAGAGAATATCATATACGTAGGTTAGCTGAATGGTATAAATATGTCTCTTAAGCTAACTTTAACCAAAGAGGTAATCACAATAAGGTAGTAGTAACTCTTGCCTAAGAGTCAATTTTATTCTCCCTCACTACAAAAAATAAACACCTCTGTGATGATACGTGTTTGTTATAGTAGGTCACGTTTTCTTTCATGCATGTACATCCATGACGATTTTATGACTGAATGACTGAATCAAGATAGTCATACATGTGTTGTCGTAGAAGTGTTCCATGACAATACCAAAATTATCATCACGGAACTGTCCACTTCCATGACGATAAATGGCGCGTCATAGAAGTACTTTCGTCAAGGGTAACCGACACATGGCATCCACCATAACGGGTCACCGTTAAACTATCCGGTTCCGGTTTGGATCTGATAACGCGTTAAATGCTCGAACCAATGGGGATTTTCCATGTGTAAAATTCTCATTGGTCGTAGCAACCACGTGTCAGCTCCATGTTGAGATAGATGTTAACCACCCAATGGACACGAGGATCCTATGATACGTCAACACGTGGCAAGGCCCAACAGCGGCCCATTTAGGTTAAAAAGGCCGGTCCAGTCAAAATTAGCGGGCTGGCCCATTAACGGCCTGCTTGTAGACGACCCATTCGGAGTTAAGCCCGTAGGAATAGTGTCAAATTGGCCCGTCAATGGCACGTTCTAGATTTCTCATCATTGCAGCCCATGGTCACTTCTGACCTGTTAACAGTCTGCTAAGCATTTGGACCGAATTACGGCCCGATGTTTTTCCGGCCTGTTAAAGGGCCTGCTACATTTGGGCCCATTTATTGCCCAATGAAACTTTTGGCCCATAATAGACCGTGAAGGAATTGGGTCATATTCGGCCATGTCTGACATTCGGCCTGTTAGCGGCCCACTGTAGATTTGGGCCACTTCCAGCCTGTTGTGTTTTCAGCCTGTTAACGTCGGACGAAATCCATGGGCCATATCTGGCCCAATGTCACATCGGGCCTATTAACGGCCCATATAATCGCTGATACAAATCAAGCCCGACCGCATTTCTGGCCTGGTAAAGGCTCGTGTAGTAGGTCGGTGCATTTACAGCCCGTCTGAATTTCTGCCTGTGAATGATCTGCATTGTAAATGGGCCACCATGAGCTGAAATACATTTCGGCCCGCTAATGACCAGTGGGTTATTTGGCACATTTCAGGCCCAATCATCTTTCGGCCTCCTAAAAGCCATGTGCATAATCCAGCCCAATTAGGGCCCAATCTTGGGCCCAATATGACTTTCGGCCTACTAAAAGCCCATGTTATTTGTGGGCCATATTTGGCCTGCGAGATATTTACACATATTAACGGCCTGTTGTTACTACGGGCACAAAAAATGTTTAGGCCTATTAAAGTCCCACCGTGGGCACTGCCCTATCAAAAATAAGAAAGCTTATGCTGACTTAGGCCCAGGCATTTTTAGTGGGCTAGATGCCCATAACGGCCCATAATCATTTCTAGCCAAATTGGCATTGTGTGCCCGACGAATTGGCCCGTTGGGCTCCTATGATGCTTTCGTCCGAAAGGAGATCGATGATTCCGAATACATTAAAACCTACACTATACAAATATAGCATCGTAATTTCTACGGCCTTTGGCAGCACGATAAATGTTGTATCACAACAAAATAAATTACAGCCATACAACAAAAGGCCTGTTGGCATAAAAGTTTACAGTCCTTGCAGACAAATGCAACATCAGATGTGTAGAAGGAGAGATCATTTGACCTGAGTGCTAGTGTTTCATGCCATGGAATCTGATGGAGCAGCATGACCTTCCCCTTTTTCCGCCATTTCCCGTGAAAAACGAAGCAAATGTCTGATAGTCTCGTTTCAAAACCATTCATATCTTGACGACATTTGTCAACCACTATTCTTGTTTCAGAAACGACCTCCATTAGGGATTGAACTTGTTGTCTAGAGCACAGATATATCACTCTGTCTAGCCGGAAGATTTTGTTCAGTAGGCGATTTGGACGTGGTTACCTTGACAACCAACCCAGAATTACGGAGGAAGGTGCTTTTTGCACTATTAGTGGAGAGATACTAAGGCACTGCAGCAAGAGGTGACATTGTGCCTGTTGTAGCCTCGTCACCTTCAGCTGGTTGTGGTTGTTCAATCATTTGTTCCATAGCTTGCTGAAAGTTTGAATTTGTAGACTAGTGTACCAGATAAGTTACTAATGTGAAAAAAACAAACAAAATAGGTTTCACGTTTATACATAACTTATTTTGGTGAACTACTGTAATACATTAGATTTTATTGTAGTGCCAAGTACATAATAAAATCATGTTTGGAACATATGTCCATGTAGCATGCCTACTATATTGTCTATTTCCTCACATTTATTGACATCTAAGGATAAAGAGAGATGGTTAAAAGTAGCACTGCTACAGCGAGGTGCTATACAAACGGTTTTTAACCCCTTTCCGCGACGACATTCTGAACTGTCGTCGAGTGAGTGTGTGCTATAGGGGCGTGCTTCCCACACGACCCAGAAACCGTCGGGGATAGGGAGCCATGATGCAGAGGCCTTGCCAAATGTAATCGTATGCGATGCAGCACACACTAAATTCTTTCACACATGTGGGATTAGTGATTAAACGTTTCTAATGACGCAGTGAAACCAAACGGTGTGTCGTAATGAACTCTTTGGGAAAGAGTATATAAGGCACACGGGCCAACATACGAACTGTATGCGATATGTGCCCCATCGCACACGAGTTTTCTGCGGGACTCGTTTGCCATGCAAGACTCCATCACACACGTTTTCGAACAATTAACCGTGTGTGATAATGTTATATCACAAACGGTTCAAGAGCCCCTTCGCACACATAAAAGTGTTGCAGATCATTTGTGATTTGTTGTGTATCACCAACGGTTGCGGTAAGAGTGATGTGTGCTTTTCGTTTGGGATCCCACACGTTTCCTAAAACAATTACAACTGGGATTGTATTTTCTATTGGGCACGGTTTACTCCGAGCTCTCATGTGCGATAATGTGGTATCAAAAATGGTTCCGGAGCCCCTACGCACACGTAGTAGTGCTGCAAATTGTCTGTGATCTGTTGTGTATCACCGACTGTTCTGCTACGATTGACGTATGCTTTCCAATGTGGATCGCACACACTCATTTAGTTGAGCCGTGTGCAGAGCAATTTCCCGGTTAAAGAAAAAATATCCCATTTGAATCGGCATGCAAAAAGCAAATTCGCCACAATATGCAATTGAACAAATAGTGTCTGCAGGAAGAACATTAATCAGATTTCACAACAATTGCAATTGAACAAATGGTAGCTAAATTCCAATGATTTGTCGACATATATATATATATATATATATATATTACATAATTAATCATAGTGTATGAAATAAAAAGACCTCATCAGATGGAGAACATTGGATCCATGCGTATATGTTTAGCGACTAACTCTTACTCAATGTTTTAGGAGAAGGCATGCTGAAATCTTCATTATCACCAGTGGGATTGATGTGGTGATTCAGGAAGAAGTCGCTGATAAATCTCCAAACCATCAGCAATTCACCAGTGGGGTGCAGTTCAGTGGTCCTCGGTTCTAAGATGAGCTGCAGTATTTTTAAGATCAGAATGTGCCATATGAGTGGAGTAGAAGATATTAATTAAGATAGACTTACTGGTACTAATTCGCGAGCATCTTCACAACTATTAGCAGATTTGCAGATGGAGATCATGTGTCTGCAAACATAGTATCCACAAAGGTTGGTCCCTGGTTGTTGCTGAGGACAATGAAATATTTTGTACATAATTAGTCATGTATTTGTCCTGTTTATTTAGAATTAGCTTGAACATCTGACTAGCATAAGAAAAGGTATTTGCAAACTATTGGATACATTTTCCAAAAATAACGGATTTTGGTGTGTTACCGGAGAAACGATCTCGTGCTGCAGAGGTAGTTCCTTCTTGAACATTTTCCCTGGTTTAGTTTTCCACAATGCGAGCAGACTGCAAATGAAGAAGAATTTTGACAACATCAATTATTGAACCAGATATGAATGCAAATAAATTGCAACATCATAGAATTCAATACCTATCCATGAATTGCTGAAGATGCACCAGATCCTGAGCGTTTGTTGATTCTCAGAGAGAATCCATGTAGTAAATTGTGTTCTTGTTTGGAACAATGAATACCAAGATCAAGTGATTGCTACATATTAAGAAAGCCATGAACTTACAAATTATGTTGAAATCTGGAAGACAATCAGTGTATGCATGGTTGTTTATTTGACTTACCGTTCAAGATATGGCCAGAGAAATGATTCTGCATGGGACATGTTTTCGAAGATACGGGCGACTGTGTTAATGGCCCACTTCCGTTCATCCTTACCATGTAATGTTGCGCCATTTGCTAATGCGGGATCTATGAAATACACACTCTCCCTTTTTCTTCTCTGCGCGTTCAACCCCCTCAGAGGAATAAAATGCAGTTAGTTGTTTATCATTTACAGCCTTGTATGGAGAAATTGATCAGAGTTTGTTAAGTACTTACAAAATCAGGCAACTAACAAGAGTGGCATCGAGCTCATTGAAGTTGAAGAAGAGACGTAAGTCCCCGAAACTCACAATGATGGAACCAGCATCATGTTGGAAATGATCTCTGTTGTAGCATACTAGAAGAACATGATGACCTGCTAACATTTGATCCATGCAATATTTATGTAACTAGTGGCAACTGGAGCTGCACTCATTAAAGTATTCGCCAACAAGAAATGGCTAGCCATGGATGTAATTGTGTGCTTCAAGTACTTCTGCTTTATTTTTAGCAAGAAGCAAAGCTATTTCTTCATCATCCATGCCGTTAGAAATAATATTATTCTCCGATTTGAACAACTTGCTGTTGATTTTGTTTTGGGCAATGAGTGCTATAAGTAAGAGGCAATCTTTCTCTTTCCTCTTCGTTCTCGGGGCACGCTTCCTCATGGGTGCAACCTTTTTTCCCGCTTCCTTCTTGATACTTGAAGCACTTTTCGTCCAAGGTCTGGTTGGCTGAAAGGCAGACTGCTGAGAAGACAATAAAGCTTTGATGGACTGCTTAGCAGACGGTTTAGCTATGCCGGACTGCTGAGCTGGCGGTGCTGCTATGACGGACTGCTGGGCTATAGGAGCAGAGGCATCAGACTACTGACCATGCGTTGAAGCTATGTCGGGCTTCTACGCAGGTGGTGCCAACTTGTCGGTGTGCTTAGGAGGCCATGCCAACGCGTTGGTTTGCAGAGCAGGCAGTGCCGACGCATTGGTATGCTGATCACGTGGCTGCGGACTGACAGACTGATGAGCAGTCGGTTCTGGACCTACAGACTACTTAGCAGGCGGTTCCGAAGCATCAGACTGCTTAGTAGTCCGTTCCACCAGGTTGGGCTGCTGAGCATGTGGTGCAGCTGGGTCTCCCCTCGCTGCTTCAGCGGCCGGCATCTGAATCGGTGGTGCGTCTGCAGTAGTTGTAAGCCTTGCCACTGGCTGCTCTGGGGCGGACGATGACATGGCCTGTACGGCACAAAGTCGGGCGGGCTGATCACAGGTTGATGCATCAGCCGTCGAATTACGAGTATTAAGTTCCTTGGGGGAAGCACGTGTGAGCTGTTGTGGCAAGGAGAGCATCACCGGTTGAGGGGCGACATTGGTTGCTCTTGGCGGGGCTTCAGGGATCTCATCCATGAAGTCTATTTCCTTTCGTGGCCACTGGATGTGATGTAACAGTGTTTCTCCCAAGGTCCTATGCTCATCAAAGTCCCCTGGGACATTCTTCAGGAGAAATTCATTGAATCCTGGCTTTACTTCAGTCACGTAGCACTCCACACAGCCCGGCTTCAATGGTACATTGTCCAACAAGAGGCCCTCTTCCCAGAATGGTGGGCAAACCCAGGTTGTTGCACATTTTAATTTACCTTCATAATGTGTAAGCATGCCCTTCAGTCTGTCTTTCAATCCAGATAGATCAGATATAGCATCATCATGAGCAACTGCAGTCTCAGTGCCGCTAGGGTCAGCTGATGCACAACTACCCTTGTGCGGTGTTGTCGTGCAATAACCAGCTTCCTCCATGCCCTCCACCCCTCCCATCTGCTGGCTATATGCCAGTGTTAGAGTCTTCTGCATCATCATTGACTCCTCAATTTCCTTTTGAACAGTCGGATAAATGTCCTTCCTCAACCTTTCATACAATTCATTCTGCTTCATTTCACTCCTCAATTTTTTCATGCTGAGCCTCTCTTCTTTGCCGAATGCGAAAGCCCTCTTGTGCGGGACATTAACACCTACACCCCTTGCACGGCCAGGGGGCTCTCTTGTTTCCAGATCATCGGACAAAATGTCACATGGCCCTAAGTTCCTATAGAACCTTCTAGGGATCTCAGAAGCCTTTAACATCACACGATATAGTTTTTTGTCATGTGAGTTTTCAAAGTAATAAGTTCCATCATCACGCCTCCTTGCACATGCCCTCAAGTAGTCTCTAGCGCGTTCGCCCCTGATTTCACTAAAGGCCGGTTTCCCACCGCAGCTATTGCTTCTTTGTCCTCCTGGTCCCATATCGGTTTCATGCCGTAGTATCCTACCACACCCATACGGTGGGGGTGTGTGTTCCTCTTCTAAAGTTCCGATTGCTTGGCACTCTTCGTAGCAAACTCTATAGTTGCCCTGACCCTTTTGAATTCTGCCCAGTCTACCTTTGTAATTTGGGGGTATGCTGGGATTGGGTTGCCTTCACTCAAGTACTTAGTGTACAGCACGTGCTTCTAGTTTCTCCAAGCATCCCTAGCCTTCTTTAGTGCAGCATGTTCCACCTGCATTCTCCACTGCTCTGTAACTTTCAAGTGGTCCATGATCTCCCAGACTATCCTTTGCCGTGTTTCTATGTCAGCCTTCCGAAAACCCGGCAGATTAATGTTGAGCCTTTCCCTTCCAACAAATCCACACACACTCCTGAACCTCGTGCGTGCTTTATCTGGTTTAGTTGGAGCCCAAGACTTTAAATTAATGATAGTAGATCAAGGTGTTGTTGTCCTCGATCTTCTTCATCGCTGACTCGGTGGTCAGCCGAATGATAGTAGATCAAGGTGTGGTTGTCTTCGATCTTCATCGCAAACTCGATGGTCAACCGAATGATAGTAGATCAAGGTGTGGTCGTCTTCGATCTTCATCGCCAACTCGGTGGTCAGCCGAATGATAGTAGATCAAGGTGTTGTTGTCCTCGATCTTCTTTATCGCTGACTCGGTGGTCAGCCGAATGATAGTAGATCAAGGTGTGGTTGTCTTCGATCTTCTTCATCGCCAACTCGGTGGTCAGCCAAATGATAGTCGATCAAGGTGTGGTTGTCTTCGATCTTCTTCATGGCCGACTCAATGGTCAGCCGAATGATAGCAGCTCAAGGGTGTGGTTGTCCTCGATCTTCTTTATCGCTAACTCGGTGGTTAGCCCAGTGGTCTCAAACTTAATGTAATGGTGTTGATTTTATCTCCATGCTTTCTGACTGACTGTCTTATGTATGGTGCTGAGAGCCTGCGAGCTGGGATCGCACTACGCCGCCCTGGAGTAGGAGGTGACATCGCTCCGAGTGGACCTAGATGTGGAGGAAGACAAGAGCACCCGGGTGGAGAAGGAGAAGAAAGCCTTGGGAGGTAAGTCGTTTCCTCTGGCTGGTCATCCCGCATTGTTTTCTCCTTTGATCCGAGTCGCTCCGCTCCGACAGATGTTTGTAGCGAGAACGCCCAACTCGTAAAGAGGCTCAGGACTTCCATTTCTTTAGAAACATGGAGAACAATGACAAGGAACTCGCACTAGCCCAGAAGGAGGCCAGGACGAAGACCAATCATGCTGAGGATAAGTTGGCATCAGTCGACAAGCTGGAGAAGGAGATTGAGACGCACAAAGCTGCCGCGGCCGCGGCGAAAGACGAATCCTCCGAGTGGGAGAAGAAGTGCAAGGATCAAGCTGGTGCCTGCAAACAAGAGAAGAAAACCTTGGAGGAGAAGGTCGCGCAACTCCTCGAGAAGAAGAACGCGCTCGAGCGGTATATCGATGACTTCTGCACGGAGATGAATGAGAAGCTTGCTGGTAAGTCTTTTGGATGAATGTAGTCCATTTGCTCCCGGATTTGCTCAATCATTGACTTTTTGTGCCGTTTCCTTCTGATAGAATACTGCCGTGATGAGGAGCTAGAGACCGGGTGGATCGAGCAGGACCTGGACCCAAAAAGGCAACTTATCAACAACAAGGCCGCCCTCGCCGTACTCCGACTCGATGAACGCCATAGGCTACATCACTTGTCTGCGAGGTGCCATGGGGAGAATCGATAAGGAGTTGTGTCCCGGCGAGTCCGTCCACATGGATCTGGAGTCCATGATGACTTGACTAAACGAAATCAATGCTCGAGTGTAAGTGTGAAAGAAGTCGGTCACCCGCAACGGCACTGATGTAGCCTTGTCACTCGTTCGTGTCCATTGCAAGGATGTGGACGAGGAGAAACTAAAGAATCTCCGAGTGATCAACAAGAAGAAGCTCAAATTCGAGGACTTCATGGAGACATTCTCCAAAACCGCCACGCTGTAGGATCGAAAGTATGTCTAGAGGGGGGGTGATTAGACTACTTGACCAATTAAGAATCTAGCCTTTTCCCAATTTTAGTTCTTGGCAGATTTTAGCAACTTAGCACAAGTCAAGCAATCAACCTACACATGCAATTGTAAAAGTGTAGCTGCGGAAAGTAAAACAATTGCATATGAAGGTAAAGGGAGGAGATTGAGGGAGCAAACGCAATGTTGACATGGAGATTTTTTATCCGTGGTTTCGATAGGTGGTGCTATCGTACATCCACGTTGATGGAGACTTCAACCCACGAAGGGTAACGGTTGCGCGAGTCCACGGAGGGCTCCACCCACGAAGGGTCCACGAAGAAGCAACCTTGTCTATCCCACCATGGCCGTCGCCCACAAAGGACTTGCCTCACTCGGGTATATCTTCATGAAGTAGGCAATCTCCTTGCCCTTACAAACTCCTTGGTTCAACTCCACAATCTTGACGGAGGCTCCCAAGTGACACCTAGCAAATCTAGGAGACACCACTCTCCAAGAAGTAACAAATGGTGTGTTGATGATGAACTCCTTGCTCTTGTGCTTCAAATGATAGTCTCCCCAACACTCAACTCTCTCTCATAGGATTGGATTTGGTGGAAAGATGATTTGAGTGGAAAGCAACTTTGGGAAGGCTAGAGATCAAGATTTATGTGGTTGGAATTGAATATCTTGACCTCAACACAAGTGTAGGTGGTTCTCTCTCAGAAAATGTATGTTGGAAGTGTAGGCATGTTCTGATGGCTCTCTCCACGAATGAAGAGTGGGTGGAGGGGTATATATAGCCTCCACACAAAATCTAACCGTTACACACAATTTACCAAACTCGGTGGGACCGAATCGTTAAACTCGGTCAGACCGACCTAGTTCATAATGTGACCGTTAGGATTTTCGGTGGGACCGACACGTCAACTCGGTGAGACCGATTTCGTTAGGGTTAGGGCATAACGTAATCTCGGTGAGACCGATTACACAAACTCGGTGAGACCGATTTTGGTAATAGTCAAACAGAGAGTTGGTCAGGCAAACTCGATGGGACCATTCGCTCATCTCGGTTGGACCGAAACGTTACGAAAGGGAAACAGAGTGTTTGCATTGCAATCTTGGTGGGACCGATCGCTCATCTCGGTTTGACCGAAACGTTACGAAGGGAAACAGAGAGATTACAATCCCATCTCGGTGAGACCGAGATCCCTATCGGTGAGACCGAAAATACTAGGGTTTCTGACAGTGGCTATGTCAATTGAACTCGGTGGCGCCGGATACAAAGTTTCGGTGGGGCCGAGTTTGACTTTTGGTTTGGGACATATGTGGATGTGAGAAAGTAGTTGAGGGTTTTTGGAGCATATCACTAAGCACTTTGAGCAAGAAACTCATTAAGCAACACCTCACCCCCTCTTGATAGTATTGGCTTTTCCTATGGACTCAATGTGATCTTGAATCACTAAAATGAAAATGCAGAGTCTTGTGCTTTCAGCTTGAGCCAATCCCTTGTCCTTAGCATTTTGAGGGGTCCACTTTTCTCATCCATGCCATGCCAATCATTGAGCTTTCCTGAAATGTTTATCTTGAAATAGCATTAGCTCAATGAGCTATATGTTGTTAGGATTTACCAAAACCACCCAGGGATAGTTGCACTGTCAATCTCCCCCTTTTTGGTAATTGATGACAACATATAGATCAAAGCTTTGACAAATGATAATAAGATTGAAAACATCGTCGCTTTGAGAAGTATGTGATAAGCAAGAGCTCCCCCTAAATTTGTGCATTATTTAAAAATTTGCTTTTGAATGCAAATGCACAATCGATTAGGATCATGGGTTACTCTTCCATGTCACATACATCTTGGTGGAGCACTCAAAATGATAGAAGTTAAAAGCATGCACTCATCACCAAGCAAGTGAATGATCATATAAGGATATAAGAGATGATATCATCCAACAGGCATTAAGGGTAGCATATGATCAAACACATAATCAAACAAGTATCTCACAAGCACACAAAGTATCTCACACAAGCACACAATAAAAAAGTTTCAACCAAAATAGCAAGAGAGATAAAAAGCAACACTCTCTCTCGAAGCCTATGATCTATACATTTTTCTCTCCCTTTGGCAACAAGTTACCAAAAAGTTCAAAAATGCATAGTGCTAAACGACTCTCAAGCTTGTTCTTCGGTAGGTGGTGTAGAGATGACTCCAAGGACGAAAGCTTCTGTTGATGTAGCTGGAGCTGGTGGAGTGGCTGCTGGAGCTGGTGGCACTGAGGCTATAGCTGCTGGAGCTGATGCTGGAGCTCTAGTATCTGTGACCGACACTGCAGCAGACCTCTGGCTTCTGGGCACTCTAGCAAAAGCATCTGTAGTAGACTTTCCCTTCTTCTCCTCTGCTTCCTCCCGTAGCTGCTCAACTGCAATTTGGATCTCAGTTACCTTGACATCCAGATCATAGAACTTCTGCTCAATGATCCTCTCCAAACTCTCCTGGTTTTGAGTGAGGGTGGCCAAGCCCTTCTCAATCCTCAAAGTGGATTAGGTCAGATATCCAAGTTGATTTTGCTTGGATTTCAAGAACACTTGAGATGCCTCTTCAACAGTTGGCATCTTTGTAGCTTTCTCTGCCCTTGCCTTCTCTCTCTTCTCATGTGCTTGAGCTGAAGATGGTTCATTCTCATTCATGACAACTGTGTTGTCTTCAAATTCAGGGTAAATGGGCAGGTGCTCCTTGTCCAGTAGATATTTGCCTTTGCCCATCTTGGAGTTGATGAGCTCCTGAATGTGTGGGGCATACCCACAACTTCTCTTCTGATCAGCTGATGTCCTCTTGATTGTCTCCACAATCAGACTCATGACTTTGAATTTTTGAGGCACATCAAACAAATCTAGCAAGTTGATAGCATGTCCTCTGATCATCTTGTGGTCACCTGACTTGGGTAGCAGTGTGTACCTTAGGATCCAGTTGATGGTTGGCAGACCAGACAACAGAAGTGGACAGATGCAAACTTATGAGTATCCAAAGCATCATCTGGGATCTCCCTGTAGATGTTGGCCATCGTGTTGTGGTCTTTCTTCTTTTCAGCATAAACATCCAAGTCATCCTCACTTTCTTCTGGAGCATTGATCAACTGAGCCCGTTCTTCAATAGAAGATTGGTACCTTGTATCTTCAGACATCCAAATGATCTTTTCATCTGGGTAGAAGTGGGCAGTGGAGTAAAACTGCATGGTCAGCTCATCATTCCACTTGGTGAGCTTCTGGGCAACAAATGTATCAACTCCACATGCCTTGAAGCTGTCATATACACCTGGATAGTGATCTTCATTCTCCTTGATGTACTCCCAGTCAACCCATCTCATGTCACACACTATGGGCTTCTTGTCAAGAAAAATTGTCTCATAAAAATCTTGTTGTTCCTAATACGTCTCCAACGTATCTATAATTTTTGATTGCTCCATGCTATATTATCTTCTGTTTTGGACATTATTGGGCTTTATTATACACTTTTATATTATTTTTGGGACTAACCTATTAACCGGAGGCCCAGCCCAGAATTGTTGTTTTTTCCGTATTTCAGAATTTCGCAGAAAATGAATATCAAACGGAGTCCAAACGGAATGAAACCTTCGGGAACGTGATTTTCGGAACGAACGTGATCCAGAGGACATGGACCCTACGTCAAGAAAGCTACCAGGAAGCCACGAGGTAGGGGGCGCGCCCTCCACCCTCGTGGGCCCCACGTTGCTCCACCGACGTACTCCTTCCTCCTATATATACTTACGTACCCCCAAATGATCAGATACGGAGCCAAAAATGTAATTCCACCGCCGCAACCTTCTGTACCCGTGAGATCCCATCTTGGGGCCTGTTCCGGAGCTCCGCCGGAGGGGGCATCGATCACGAAGGGCTTCTACATCAACACCATAGCCTCTCCGATGAAGTGTGAGTAGTTTACCTCAGACCTTCGGGTCCATAGTTGTTAGCTAGATGGCTTCTTCTCTCTTTTTGGATCTCAATACAATGTTCTCCCCCTCTCTTGTGGAGATCTATTCGATGTAATCTTCTTTTCTAGTGTGTTTGTTGAGACCGATGAATTGTGGGTTTATGATCAAGTTTATCTATGAACAATATTTGAATCTTCTGAATTCTTTTATGTATGATTGGTTATCTTTGCAAGTCTCTTCGAATTATCAGTTTGGTTTCGCCCACTAGATAGATCTTTCTTGCAATGGGAGAAGTGCTTAGCTTTGGGTTCAATCTTGCGGTGTCCTTTCCCAGTGACAGTAGGGGCAGCAAGGCACGTATAGTATTGTTGCCATCGAGGATAACAAGATGGGGTTTATATCATATTGCATGAGTTTATCCCTCTACATCATGTCATCTTGCTTAAGGCGTTACTCTGTTCTTATGAACTTAATACTCTAGATGCATGCTGGATAGCGGTCGATGTGTGGAGTAATAGTAGTAGATGCAGGAAAGAGTCGGTCTACTTGTCTCGGACGTGATGCCTATATACAAGATCATACCTTGATATTCTCATAACTATGCTCAATTATGTCAATTGCTTAACAGTAATTTGTTCACCCACCGTAAAATATTATGCTCTTGAGAGAAGCCACTAGTGAAACCTATGGGCCCCGGGTCTATTTTCCATCATATCAATCTCCCGACAACAAGCTATTTCTTTTGCCGTTTTTATTTTGCTTTTATTTTACTTTGCATCTCTATCACAAAAATACCAAAAATATTAACCTATCATATCTATCAGATCTCACTCTCGTAAGTGACCGTGTAGGGATTGACAACCCCTTATCGCTTGGTTGCGAGGATTTATTTGTTTGTGTAGGTGCGAGGGACTCGCGCGTAGCCTCCTACTGGATTGATACCTTGGTTCTCAAAAACTGAGGGAAATACTTACGCTACTTTGCTGCATCACCCTTTCCTCTTCAAGGGAAAACCAACGCAGTGCTCAAGAGGTAGCAAGAAGGATTTCTGGCGCCGTTGCCGGGGAGGTCTACGCAAAAGTCAACATACCAAGTAACCATCACAAACCCTTATCTCCCGCATTACATTATTTGCCATTTGCCTCTCGTTTTCCTCTCCCCCACTTCACCCTTGCCGTTTTATTCGCCCTCTCTTTTTCGTTTGCCTCTTTTTCGTTTGCTTGTCGTTATGGCTAGTCCTCTATCTTCTCCGTTGTCTCCCGAGAATGAAGTTCTAAATTTTAAGCAAAGGGAGGGAGAAAATCTAAAAGACGCTTGGTATAGAATTTGCAATGCTCAAAATAGATTTACCCGGAAGCAATCTACTTCCGTTCTTCTCCGCAATTTTTATGTAGGCGCTACTCCTTGGTACAGATATATCCCCTTGATACCATTACCGGAGGGAATTTCTTGGGTAGCCATACTTTTGATTCTTATAATGCTTTGATAGATTTGTTTGGCTCACCACCTCTTTTGGTTAATGGAACTATGTTAACTTTGGAGCATGTAATGCAAAGACTTGAAATTATTGAAAATAAAGTTGCTACCGTAGAGTTAATTGAAAATTTGGATAAAAAGATCCATAATCAAATTACCCAATACGGATCTAAAGTGGGAGTCACTTTGAAAAATATTAAGGAGAAGGAACCCATAGTTAATGAAAGAATAAATCAGGATTCCACTAGAATCGATAAACTTGAGGGTATCATTACTAACTTGGGAACCGCTTTTTCTTCCGTAAAGAATACTCCAAGTCCTCCAACTAAAATTGCCAAGCTTATGTATGTTCCTAAAAACAAGGGTGAATCCTCTAGTAAGGAAATTGCGGATCTCAAATCTATAAGTATACATCCCAATCTTTTTGCTTCCATTAAGGAACCATTTGCTACAAATGAATTTTTCGATCTTGTGACTAAAAGTTTGACAATTAATAAAAAGAAAGAAACTTTTAAGGATGATAGATGCCTCATCGAAGGATTGCCTACCAAAGATGGCAATACCTAGATCTATCCTTGCTATTATGCCTAGCTAGGGGCGTTAAACGATAGCGCTTGTTGGGAGGCAACCCAATTTTATTTTTAGTTTTTTGCTTTTTGCTTCTGTTTAGGAATAAATATTTGTTC
Source organism: Triticum aestivum (assembly GCF_018294505.1). NCBI lineage: Eukaryota > Viridiplantae > Streptophyta > Magnoliopsida > Poales > Poaceae > Triticum > Triticum aestivum. The sequence continues at coordinate 40,675,012 of NC_057808.1, read as the reverse complement.
TAGCCTCTGGTTAGATGTGTTTTTATGTTTTAATTAGTGTTTGTGCCAAGTTAAACCTATAGGATTTTCTTGGATGATAGTTATTTGATCTTACAGAAAATTCCAGAAACTTTCTGTTCACGAAAATAATTGTTAAAAATCACAAGAACGTGATAAATATTGATTCGAATTGCTGCTGATCAATAAAAAAATTGTCTAGGTCGTCCTATTTTGGCTGATTTTTTGGAGTTCCAGAAGTTTGCGTTAGTTACAGATTACTACAGACTGTTCTGTTTTTGACAGATTCTGTTTTTCGTGTGTTGTTTGCTCATTTTGATGTATATATGGCTAGTAAAATAGTTTATAAACCATAGACAAGTTGGAATACAGTAGGTTTAACACCAATATAAATAAAGAATGAGTTCATTACAGTACCTTGAAGTGGTCTTTTGTTTTATTTCGCTAACGGAGCTCACGAGATTTTCTGCTGAGTTTTGTGTTGTGAAGTTTTCAAGTTTTGGGTGAAAGATTTGATGGATTATGGAACAAGGAGTGGCAAGAGCCTAAGCTTGGGATGCCCATGGCACCCCCAAGATAATCTAAGGACACCTAAAAGCCAAAGCTTGGGGATGCCCCGGAAGGCATCCCCTCTTTCGTCTACTTCCATCGGTAACTTTACTTGGAGCTATATTTTTATTCACCACATGATATGTGTTTTGCTTGGAGCGTCTTGTATGATTTGAGTTTTTGCTTTTTAGTTTACCACAATCATCTTTTCTGTACACACCTTTTGAGAGAGACACACATGATTCGGAAATTATTAGAATACTCTATGCGCTTCACTTATATCTTTTGAGTTATATAGTTTTTGCTCTAGTACTTCACTTATATCTTTTAGAGCACGGTGGTGGATTTGTTTTATAGAAACTATTGATCTCTCATGCTTCACTTAGATTATTTTGAGAGTCTTAAATAGCATGGTAATTTTCTTAAAAAATCCTAATATGCTAGGTATTCAAGAATAGTAAAAACCTTCTTATGAGTGTTTTGAATACTAAGAGAAGTTTGATGCTTGATGATTGTTCTGAGACATGGAGGTAGTGATATTAAAGTTGTGCTAGTTGAGTAGTTGTGAATTTGAGAAATACTTGTGTTGAAGTTTGCAAGTCCCGTAGCATGCACGTATGGTAAACGTTATGTAACAAATTTGAAACATGAGGTGTTCTTTGATTGTCCTCCTTATGAGTGGAGGTCGGGGACGAGCGATGGTCTTTTCCAACCAATCTATCCCCCTAGGAGCATGCGCGTAGTGCTTGGTTTTTGGTGACTTGTAGATTTTTGCAATAAGTATGTGAGTTCTTTATGGATAATGTTGAGTCCATGGATTATACGCACTCTCACCTTTCCACCATTGCTAGCCTCTTCGGTACCGTGCATTGCCCTTTCTCACATTGAGAGTTGGTGCAAACTTCGCCGGTGCATCCAAACCCCGTGATATGATACGCTCTTTCACACATAAACCTCCTTATATCTTCCTCAAAACAGCCACCATACCTACCTATTATGGCATTTCCATAGCCATTTCGAGATATATTGCAATGCAACTTTCCACCATTCCGTTTATCATGACACGTTCACCATTGTCATATTGCGTTGCATGATCATGTAGTTGACATAGTATTTGTGGCAAAGCCACCATTCATAATTCCTTCATACATGTCACTCTTGGTTCATTGCATATCCCGGTACACCGCCGGAGGCATTCATATAGAGTCATACTTTGTTCTAGTATCGAGTTGTAATCATTGAGTTGTAAGTAAATAGAAGTGTGATGATCATCATTTTCTAGAGCATTGTCCCAAGTGAGGAATAAAAAAATGAGAGGAAAAGAGAGAAGGGAGAATGTTACTATCCTTTTACCACACTTGTGCTTCAAAGTAGCACCATGATCTTCATAATAGATAGTCTTTTGTTTTGTCACTTTCATATACTAGTGGGAATTTTTCATTTATAGAACTTGGCTTGTATATTCCAACAATGGGCCTCCTCAAGTGCCCTAGGTCTTCGTGAGCAAGCAAGTTGGATGCACACCCACTTAGTTTCTTTTGTTGAGCTTTCATATATTTATAGCTCTAGTGCATCCGTTGCATGGCAATCCCTACTCCTTGCATTAACATCAATCGATGGGCATCTCCATAGCTCATTGATTAGCCTCGTTGATGTGAGACCTTCTCCTTTTTGTCTTCTCCACATAACCCCCATCATCATATTCTATTCCACCCAAAGTGATATGTCCATGGCTCACGCTCATGTATTGCGTGAAGATTGAAAAAGTTTGAGATTACTAAAGTATGAAACAATTGCTTGGCTTGTCATCGGGGTTGTGCATGATGAGAGCATTCTTGTGTGACGAAAATGGAGCATGACTAAACTATATGATTTTGTAGGGATGAACTTTCTTTGGCCATGTTATTTTTAGAGGACATAATTGCTTAGTTATTATTATTTTGGGTTTTCTCAAATTTTGAAAATACGATCATTTGTTTTAATTATTTTTCTCTCCAAAAATATTTCATATCAAAATAGGATCATTTGTTTTAATTATTTTTCTCTCCGAAAATAGGATCATTTGATAAAATGACTTCCCCACAAATAACGAAATATTGGAGGAAAAATATTAAAAACAAATATTTGATTTTATCCGAATTAGGAAAAATACGCGTTTTTCAAAATTGCATTTTAGGCCCAAATAAATGTTCATCTTGTCCGGCTTAGTTTTAGAGGACCGGAAAAATTTATTTGGGGATTTTTGGAGTCCGTTTAGTATTTCTTTTCTTACTTTATCTGCACGTTCGAAATTTTTTTTTAAGTCAACCGCCTTACGGGCCGTGTCCGACCCGGACACCTCAGCCCGGTCGGCCTCTAAAGCCGCGGCCCGAGCCCCGCCTCAGCCGAAGTCGCTGCCGCCCGCCGCCCGACCCGCCACCCGCCGGAGCCCCGCCGCCGCCCGCCGGAGCCCCGCCGCCTCTCGCCCGACGCCGCCACCCGCCGGAGCCGCTCGCCGCCGCCGCCGTCACGTGAACCGAGGTAGCCGCCGGTTTTTCTCGAAAAACCATTCGGTTTTATTTCGAAACCGAGATACGTTTTTTTGATATATTAGATCGGTTTATTTTTTCCCGGTTTAGTTAAATAGCGAACGCCCATTCGTTCGTTCGTTTTAACGAACGGTTTTCGATTTTTTTACAGACAGCGAACGTTTGATCGTTAACCTGTTCGTCAGTTTTTCTTTTTCTCGGATTTTCCGCGATTATTCCTGATCGCGATTTCCGATCTGTTTTTCGCTTTAGTATAACTTTTCGCTCGTTTATTGGAATCAGGCGATTCAAGCGCCTAGAGTTTGGTCTCGAAATTCTCTTTCCGTTTAACCAACTCAAACAAGTTTTTGCTACTGTAAAATTTGACTTAGATCCAGATTAGTAAATGAAGCTTGTTTCTTTCGCCGGTTGACCTTCGTTGCTTCGTTTGAATTGATTCTTTTTGCAAACCGGAGTTCTTAAGTTGAACTTTCTGGTTAGATCTCTTATTTTGAGTTTTATTTCGTGCACCCTTTCTTGATTGCTTATGTATGTATTGTTTGTTTGCGATAGAGTACCCGGAGTGTGAAGCGTGCTACTACGAGTCTCTAGGTTTCACGGATCATCAGCAAGGCAAGTAACACTTTGATCATACTTTTCGTCACCCAATTTTATTGCATTAGATCAATCCTCAAACAGTTACATGATTAGGATCTGATTAATATGTGGGTTTCGGGAAGTAGATGAGGTAGTACCTATTGTCCTGTTTACTATCAAACCTTTGGGAGTTACTTCTACGTTTGCTTATATTGCTATGCTATGCTCGTAGACGTGGATTGGGTTTGAGTGAATTCTTGATGACAGATGTGAGATTATTAATTTATGGTTCAACTTAAGGTGGCTACTTTAATTTACATCTGGGCGGATTGAGGCACCTGGAGAAACCAGTGTTGCCTGTATTTTTGGATATCTCGGAGTACCCGTGTGATCATCCTATGGACCGCCACCCAGACTCAAAGGGATCATAAGATTATTCATGCTAGAAACTTCCGTGTGCAGCCACAAGCTATTATGGGCTCTAGCATAGTTGAGTAGGTTACATGACCTCTTGAAGAGGTGGGCTAGCAGATGTAGGGGAAAGTAGGTGTAACTGTCCACCCGGAGTAAAGAGTAGTGTTTCTGAAAGACTGTGTCTCGGTCATCCGTTTCTCAAACACCATGTAGTGCGAGAAATCAACCGGAGGCGATCGAGTCTTGTGGGGAAAAGTGCACAAACCTCTGCAGAGTGTACAAACTAATCATGATTAGCCGTGTCCCCGGTTATGGACATCTTGAGTATCTAGTTCTCAGATTATCATGTGAATCTCATCATCATGTTACTTAATTTAATTTGATTGGGTTAATCATGTTCTTAATTGGGATTGAGTTGGAGGTACCTTCTCAATGTTTAACAACCACCATGATAGTTAAATAAAATTTATTCCTTTGTGGTAGGGAAAAATTGGCTTTTCGCAAAACAGTAACCATAGAGCTTTCCACCAGCCAAATATGCATGTAGTGATAGCATTATTCTGTTCATTACTCTCTATGTGTTACTTTGCCAGCATATTCCATGTGCTGACCCGTTTTCGGGCTGCAACGTATCATGTTGCAAACTTTTCAGATGACGAGTAAGGAGCTGTAGGTCGTGGTCTTATACCCAGTGATGTCGTTGGAGTTGATGGACTCACTTTATCTTCCAAGCCTTCTGCTGTTATCGTATTTTAGATGGCCTTAAGCCATATTTATTGTATTGAGTTCTCTTGAACTATTCGATGTAATAAGTGTGTGATTGCTACTCTGTTGTAAATCCTTCAAAGTACTGTGCGTGTCAGCATTACCGATCCAGGGATGACACTCATGCACAGAGACTAGACTGTTTGAGGTCTGGTCGCTACAGAGATGGTATCAGAGCACACGCTGACTGTTGGACACGACCACTAAGCGAAAGCCCTAGATCACTACTCTCTTCTCATTTCTGACTCCTCTCCTTTCTTCCACTCTTTTAGGATGGCGGATGCAAGGAACAAGTTCGCGCAACCAGATGAGGATACACCTTCTGGACGACACTTGAAGGAAGTTACTAAGTACCTGAACATCGGAATACCAAGCTTCACCGGAACCTATAACGCCACACTACCAGATGAGGAGCGCTGGATGATTCAAGTTCAAGTTCCAGGAAGGACGTTTATGCCAATCACTGAGCCCATAGAGTTTTCCTTTGATGCACCAACCTAGAGTCTAGGAAAGAGCATGGCAGCCCACATCACCATGGGACGCATTAGAGAAGTGTACCACAATGATCTCAAGGATACTATCTATCAGATTTGTGGGCGCTGAGACGAGCAATGGGAGATGATCAGTACCAGGAAGGATAGATCTATTGCAGCTTTCATCCAGGAGTTAAACCAGCACATTCGTCGCCAGGAGAACCAGATGTGCGCATACATGATAGAACTGAAGAAGGAAAAGACTAGGATCATGGAACTGGAGGATGAACTCAAGGCTACACGCAAGGATTATATGGAGGAAATCGTCGCACTAGTGGAGAAGAATGACGAACTGACAAAGAAGCTAGGAGTTTTCATGGGAGACCCAGCACCAGGAGGAGATGATGACGATTCTACTTGCCCGGAGAATTACATCATCATTGACGACACCGACTCGGACCCCAGTGATGATGATTTGGAGGATGAAGCTGGAGCAGATATCATGGAGTCTCGACTGAGCAATTTTTCTAGTAGACCACCAAATTAGTAGTAGTATTCCACCATGTATATATTATAGTCCAAGCACTTTATAATGATAGTTAGATCGATTGTATGCCTTGTTTGAATTGATTGGAGTGATATGATTGTGTTTGTCTCATGTGCATATGGGTAGTGTTTTCCCTCTAGACCTCATTCTATTCTATTTTCTCATCTTTTCTAAACCATCAGATGCCTCCGAGACGCGACACCGGATTTGTTTTCCCACCGGAGATCACTCAGTTGATTCAGTAGCAGAATGCCCTGATGCAAGTGCTAGTTCAAAACCATGGCAACAACAACAACAACAACCCACCACCACCACCACCTGTTGATCACTTAGCCCGATTTCTTAGGCTAAATCCGCCGGTGTTTTCCAGTAGCACCGAGCCGATTGTGGCAGATGATTGGCTCCGCAAGGTTGGAAGGGAGTGACCACTGCAGGATGCACAGATGCGGAGAGAGTGCGTTTTGCCGCACATCAGCTTGATGGACCCACAGCATCATGGTGGGAGAATTACACAGCCACTCACCCCATTGACACTGTCACATGGGACCAGTTTCAGCAAGCTTTCCGTACTGCCCATGTTTCAGCAGGAGCTATGGCCAGGAAGAAGCGTGAGTTTTGCAACTTACGCGAAGGAGGACGTATCGTTGGCTAGTACATGGAGGATTTTAGTAAGTTAGCACGTTATGCCCCAGATGACGTTGCTACGGATGCAGCTAAGCAGGAGAAGTTTCTGGAAGGACTGAATGATGAGCTGAGCATGCAGTTGATGGTGGCAACTTTTAACAACTACCAGGAGTTGGCAGATAGAGCTCTCATGATTGAAGGGAAGCAGCAGCAGATTGGGAGTCGTAAGAGGAAGTATGGACAAGGAAAGTACAGTACAGGAGCTCACCAGAAGCCTCGTTTTACCCCGAACTCGGGAGGACACCTTCAGCATAACCATGGAGGTCACAATCACAATGGAGGATGTTCGCACAATCATAGTGGCCCCAAGAATGGCAATGGGAACGGAGGAAGCAACGGACAGAACCGTACCAACCCATCAACTCCAGCCAAGAGGGATCTAAGCCACGTTACCTGTTTCAAGTGCCAGAAGACTGGACATTATGCGACTGATTGTCCAGAAGCAAAGAATGGAAATGGCAATGGAAGCTCGGGGAAGAAGCCGAACCCTTTCAACAGGGGACAGGTGAACCATGTTAATGTGGAGGAGGTTGAAGCACAGCCTGATGCAGTAATAGGTAAGTTCTTGGTTATGTCATTTACTGCAATCGTTCTTTTTGATACTGGTGCAGCACATTCATACATATCAAGGGGATTTGTGGATAAGTTTAAGTTGCCCACCAAAGTTCTTAGAACACCTATGTTAGTAACCTCGCTAGGAGCAGAGTATATGGCAAGCCAAGGATGTTTTCAGTTGCCATTGGCCATAGGTAGGCATGTTTTCCCCTCAGACCTAATAGTTTTGGAGTCACAAGGTTTGGATGTGATTTTGGGAATGGATTGGCTATCGATGTATGGAGGAAACATCGATTGCGCCAATAAGACGATTTTGCTTACTACCCCAGAAGGAAGAAGGATACTTTCTGGTGGACCGGAATGAAGAAGGATATTGCGGAGTATGTAGCAGTTTGTGATGTATGTGAGAGAGTAAAGGCAGAGCATCAGAAGCCAGCAGGATTGCTACAACCATTGCCGATACCCGAATGGAAGTGGGATAAGCTAGGCATGGATTTTATCACGGGATTGCCCAGGACTCGTTCAGGCTATGACTCGATATGGGTTGTAGTCGATCGTTTGACGAAGTTAGCTCATTTCATCCCAGTAAAGACCACTTATACAAGTGCTAAGTTGGCAAACATATACATGACCAGGATCGTATGTCTGCATGGAGTTCCGAGGACCATTGTATCAGATAGAGGAACCCAGTTTACTTGAAAGTTTTGGAATCAGTTGCACAAGACTTTGGGTACCAAGCTAGAGTTCAGTACAGCCTTTCATCCACAGACAGACGGACAGACCGAGAGAGTCAATCAGATTTTGGAGGACATGCTGAGAGCTTGTGCGCTAGATTATGGATCTAGTTGGGATGACAATTTGCCATATGCAGAGTTCTCATACAACAACAGTTATCAATCCAGTTTGAAGATGGCCCCTTTCGAAGCTCTGTACGGAAGGAGGTGCAGGACACCGTTGTTGTGGGATGGAGTTGGAGACCGCCAGTTGTTTGGACCGGATTTGATTAAAGAGTCTGAACAGAAAGTGAAGTTGATTCGCGATAGGCTCAAGGTAGCCCAGTCCAGGCAGAAGAGTTATGCGGATTCTAAATGCAAGGAGACAGTTTACAAAGTCGGAGACAGAGTTTATCTTCGAGTATCAACACTTTGAGTAGTAAAGCGCTTTGGAGTTAAGGGAAAGTTAGCGCCACGTTTTGTAGGACCATACAATGTTTTGGAGCGTATGGGGGAAGTTGCTTACAAGTTGGAATTTCCCGAAGGATTGTCGGGAGTTCAAGATGTATTCCATGTTTCTCAGCTGAAGAAGTGCCACGCAGAGATGGCTGAGATACCACTGAGAGATACAGTGCCATTGGAAGCAATTCAGCTGGATAGTGACTTGACCTATGAGGAGAAACCAGTTAAGATTCTTGAGTATGCCAGCCGAGTCACCCGCAGCAAGGTTATCAGGTTTTGCAAAGTTCAGTGGAGTCACCATACCAAGGATGAAGCCACCTGGGAGCGAGAGGAAGATCTACGGAAGGACCACTCTCACCTATTTTCTAGCCAACCAGAATCTCGAGGGCGAGATTCATCTTAAGGGGGGTAGGTTTGTAACATCCCAAATTTTCAATTTGGAATGTTATACATTAGATCATCATGCATATCATATTTTATTGCACTTTGATTTGCGATCCTAGAAATTTCACGCAACTCAAGGACCCACGGAGAGAGTTGGGGATTTCGTTATTTTCATATTTGGGTTTTCTCAAATTTTGAAAATAGGATCATTTGTTTTAATTATTTTTCTCTCCGAAAATATTTCATATCAAAATATATGAGAGCGGATAAAATGACTTCTCCACAAGTAATGAAATATTGGAGGAAAAATTTTAAAAACAAATATTTGATTTTATTTGGATTTTATTTGATTTTATTCGAATTAGGAAAAATACGCGTTTTTCAAAATTGTATCTTAGGCCAAAATAAATGTTCATCTTGTCCGGCTTATTTTTAGAGGACGGAGAAAATTTATTTCGGGATTTTTCGAGTCTGTTTAGTATTTCTTTTCTTACTTTTTCTGCACGTCCGAATTATTATTATTTTTAAAAATAAAAAATCAACCGCCTTACGGGCCGTGTCCGACCCGGACACCTCAGCTCGGCCGGACTTTAAAGCCGCGGCCCGAGCCCCGCCTTAGCCCAAGTCGACGCCGCCCCGAAACCCTAGCCGCCGCCGCCGCCCGCGCCGCCGCCGCCCCACGCCGCCCGCCGCCCGACCCGCCACCCGCCGGAGCCCCGCCGCCGTCCGCCGCCTCTCGCCCGATGCCGCCACCCGCCGGAGCCGCTCGCCGCCGCCGCCGTCACGCGAACCGAGGTAGCCGTCGGTTTTTTTTCAAAAAACCGTTCGGTTTTATTTCGTAACCGAGATGCGTTTTTTTATATACTAGATCGGTTTATTTTTTTCCCGGTTTCGTTAAATAGCGAACGCCCGTTAATTCGTTCGTTTTAACAAACGGTTTTCGTTTTTTTACAGATAGTGAATGTTCGTTCGTTAGCCTGTTCGTCAGTTTTTCTTTTTCTCGGATTTTCCGTGATTATTCCTGATCGTGATTTCCGATCTGTTTTTCGTTTTAGTATAACTTTTCGCTCGTTTATCGGAATCAGGCGATTCAAGCGCCTAGTGTTTCGTCTCGAAATTCTCTTTCTGTTTAACCAACTCAAACAAGTTTTTGCTACTGTGACTTAGATCCAGATTAGTAAACGAAGCTTGTTTCTTTCCCCGTTTGACCTTCGTTGCTTCGTTTGAATTGATTCTTTTTGCAAACCGGAGTTCTTTGGGAGTTACTTCTACGTTTGGGAGTTACTTCTACGTTTGCTTATATTGGTATGCTATGCTCGTAGACGTGGATTGGGTTTGAGTGAATTCTTCATGACAGATGTGAGATTATTAATTTATGGTTCAACATAAGGTGGCTACTTTAATTTATATCTGGGTGGATTGAGGCACCTGGAGAAACCAGTGTTGCCTGTATGTTTTGATATCTCGGAGTACCCGTGTGATCATCCTATGGACCGCCACCCAGACTCAAAGGGATCATAAGATTATTCATGCTAGAAACTTCGGTGTGCAGCCACAAGCTATTATGGGCTCTAGCATAGTTGAGTAGGTTACATGACCTCTTGAAGAGGTGGGCTAGCAGATGTAGGGGAAAGTAGGTGTAACTGTCCACCCGGAGTAAAGAGTAGTGTTTCTGAAACACTGTGTCTCGGTCATCCGTTTCTCAAACACCATGTAGTGCGAGAAATCAAGCGGAGGTGATCGAGTCTTGTGGGGAAAAGTGCACAAACGTCTACAGAGTGTACAAACTAATCATGATTAGCCGTGTCCCCGGTTATGGACATCTTGAGTATCTAGTTCTTGGATTATCATGTGAATCTCATCATCATGTTACTTAATTTAATTTGATTGGGTTAATCACGTTCTTAATTGGGATTGAGTTGGAGGTACCTTCTCAATGTTTAACAACCACCATGATAGTTAAATAAAATTTATTCCTTTGTGGTAGGGACAAATTGGCTTTTCGCAAAACTGTAACCATAGACTTTCCACCAGCCAAATATGCATGTAGTGATAGCATTATTCTGTTCATTACTCTCTATGTGTTACTTTGCCAGCATATTCCATGTGCTGACCCGTTTTCGGGCTGCAACGTATCATGTTGCAGACTTTTCAGACGACGAGTAAGGAGCCTTAGGTCGTGGTCTTATACTTAGTGATGCCGTTGGAGTTGATGGACTCACTTTATCTTCCAAGCCTTCCGCTGTTATCGTATTTTAGATGGCCTTAAGCCATATTTATTGTATTGAGTTCTCTTGAACTATTCGATGTAATAAGTGTGTGATTGCTACTCTGTTATAAATCCTTCAAAGTACTGTGCGTGTCAGCATTACCAATCCAGGGATGACACTGATGCACAGAGACTAGACTGTTTGAGGTCTGGTCGCTACATGTCATCTTTGCTTAAGGCGTTACTCTGTTCTTATGAACTTAATACTCTAGATGCATGCTAGATAGCGGTCGATGTGTGGAGTAATAGTAGTAGATGCAGGCAGGAGTCGGTCTACTTGTCTCGGACGTGATTCCTATATACATGATCATACCTAGATATTCTCATAACTATGCTCAATTCTGTCAATTGCTCAACAATAATTTGTTCACCCACCGTAAAATACTTATGCTCTTAAGGGAAGCCACTAGTGAAACCTATGGCCCGGGGTCTATTTTCCATCATATCAATCTCCCGACAACAAGCTATTTCTTTTGCCTTTTTTATTTTGCTTTTATTTTACTTTGCATCTCTATCACAAAAATACCAAAAATATTATCCTATCATATCTATCAGATCTCACTCTCGTAAGTGACCGTGTAGGGATTGACAACCCCTTATCGCGTTGGTTGCGAGGATTTATTTGTTTGTGTAGGTGCGAGGGACTCTTGCGTGGCCTCCTACTGGATTGATACCTTGGTTCTCTAAAACTGAGGGAAATACTTATGCTACTTTGCTGCATCACCCTTTCCTCTTCAAGGGAAAACCAACGCAGTGCTCAAGAGGTAGCATTCCTTAGTGTGAAACCTGTAGTCAACAACAGTTCTCCTCCTGACAGCTTATGGATCAGACTGTCTCCATAATCTCAGTCCTGAATCCTTCCTGATTTTCATGTTTTCTGCAACAGGGTGTGCATCATTGTGGTCAGGGATCTTGGGCTTCAGCTTTCTCAAAACAGATGAGTCTTCTTCTTTTTCAGCAGCTTCAGGCACTGGGGCCTTGTTCTTCTCCTCAGCAGGGATGTTCCTGGTGCTTCTCTTTGGTTTTGGGGGTTTCTGAGATGGATCAGCAGCCTTGGGAGCAGCTTTGGGCTTAGATTGAGCAGCCCCTGATCTGATTGCATCTCCCATGAGCTTCTGAGTTTTTGGTGCTGGTGCAGCATCCTCTTCCTCTTCCTCTTTTCCTTCAGAATCTTTCTTCATTAAGGGCTTGCCAAGAACTCTGGCAGTAGTGGTTCTTGCCCTCTTCTTCTTTTTACCATCATCTGATTCAATGGTGAACTTCATAGTTTCACCTGTGGCAACTTTCTTTGGCTTGGAAGTTCAGCAGTTGAGGCTCTGGCTTTTGACATTGGAACTCTTCTTGCTGGAGCCTTTGTTTTCATTCCAGGCTTTGTTGCAGTAGCAGTGCTATATTCCTTCTTCAGCACTTTCTTTCTTGAAGTGGCCTCATCCTCAACAGCCACATAATCTTCATCTTCAGAATCTGAGGTTTTCTTCTTCCTTGTCCTGGTAGCTGCCTTTGGCAAGTTACTAGGTGTGCTCCTGCTGCCCTCATCATAGCTGCCTGAGGGACTAGTGCCCTCACTCAACTGAACCTGCTCTTCTGACTTGTTCTGATTGTCACTTTGATCAGACATTTCTTCAAGCTCACTGATAGCAGACCCTGTGAATAGGTTGTAGATGAGGTAGAGTAGATGAGCATCACAAAGTACAGAGGTTTTGCAAAATAATTGAGTCAAAAAGCTTAGTTTTAGTTCTTTACAGAAGTGATCTCGGAGCTACCGAATTGACAGACTCGGTGATACTGAAGCAACACTTGGAACCTAAACTAGTGAACTCGGTAGAGCCGAGTCACCGTTCGGTGGCACCAAGATTGCTAGGGTTTCACATAATCCTAAACTCGGTCACACCGATTTGCACGTTCCGGTCAGACTGAGAAGCGCATGTGCAATGGCCAAGGCCAAATCGGTGAGACCGATTTCTGCAGTTCGGTCTGTCCGAGATGAGTTCTGCGGAGAGCTAACCCTAAAATTTTCGAATCAAACTAGACCTAAGGAAGTTTTTGCTGGATGGCTCAATCTCAATCGTGGCAAGAAACATGGCATTGTCCTTGTGCTAGGAATCGGAGTGAAAAAGACAGCACAAGGGGTCGAACACTTACCCTAGAGTGGCGAGTGTTCGCTACGGCGGCAACGGCAGAGCAGATTGCCGTTGACGGTGGCGGAGACCAGCGGCGAGAGGTCGCTGGCGGCGAGAAGACGATCCGGAGACCCGAAGAGGCAGAGTAGGTTCCGGGCGGGTGAAGGGTTTTGGAAAAATTTCCAAAATTTGACCCCTCGGTATATATAACCTGACCCTGTCGGTTTGACCAAGTGGAACAACTCGGTGGCACCGAGATGCAAAACTGCAGGCAGTTACTGCAACTCGGTGTGACCGAAAGGTTCTAATCGGTTGCACCAAGATTGCAAACCTAGATCAACTTAGTGATCTCGGTAGGACCGAAAAGGATGAATCGGTCAGACCGAAATGCACAAAGAGGTTTTGGAAGTTTAATTCTATGGCGAATCGGGGACTCTGAGTGCTCCTCACACAGAGTAGTTCGAATCTGACTTGATCAAACTTTGTGATGTAGCATGAATAGAGTTTGAGACGAGGAAAGCATTGATAGCTAGAGGGAGTTCTTAAGCATTCTTGTCCATCCATTCAGCAAAAGAGAAAAAGCCAAACAATCAAAGCAACAAATGGATGTCCTCGAATGAGAAAAATATGCATTGAACATGCTCATACAATTAAAATGGCAAATGAAATATGTGACAAAGCATGCGCAAACACTCTAGCATCTATCAAGCAATTTGCGATGACTAGGTCATCTATATATGAGTATATTGACTTAGGAGTCAAATGAGAACATTTGATCATACGTCATACTCATCGTTTAAGCACAAGTGGGGTTACCACTTTTACATAAAGCATTGTTGTGCTCACATGATTAGAGTTGCTTTAGCTCAATTGATTAGAGAGAAGCTCCCCCTAGATATGATATCCCCCCTAAGAGGGATGAACTAACCATGGGTTTTGTCGATGATGACTTCATGTAGGTGTTGAAGATGTGGATGCTCAAGGTTGATGTAGATCATTCGGAGCGATCCATTGGAATGAGTTGCACTTTCAATACCTACACGGGTTAGTCCCACAAGGAACAAACAAGGATATCCATAGACATAGAGTGATGTATACACAAGATGTTGTCCATGAAAGCATTAGGTTACCTTGTCCCTTGTATTACCAACAAGAGGGTTTGTGACTCCTTGGACTAGTGCAGGATGTGAAAGTTGTTTGCACTTGTCATTGCCAAAAAGATAAGAGTGAAGTATGTTGGCGGAGTCACCCTCAAGAACTCTCTAGTTCTTCTTCTTCGGGATCCACACCATCTTGATGGGAATCCTTGGAGTTGTAGTCGTACTTGATGAAGTCGAACTTGATGTAGTCTTGGGAAGCCACTTGACTAAGGCCTTAGGTGCTTCTTCAAATGCATCAATTTCCTCTTGAAGCTTGGTCCTTGCCTTTTTGCTTGTGGTCTTGTGGTGGAAGATCATCTTGAGCTTGTGTTCCTTGGAAAGAAGTAGGATCATACTTCTCTTGTTGAGGAACAAACTTCGTCTTGGGGTATTGATCTTCTTCCCACTCAACTCCATTGGCATTGAACTTTCGTTCAAAACCAACACCTTGATTCTTTCGGTGCCTTCCTTGCTTGCGTACAATTTCTTCAAATTGCTTACTTCCGGCAAGGCTCTTGTCAACACCTTTCTCTATAATTCCCTTCAATAAGCTATTTTCTTTCCCAAGTGTAACTTGGCTAAGAGAATCATTAGTGGAATCAAGAGAACAATTAGAAGTAACAACATTGGATTTAGCATGATTGTTGTTACTACTAGAGGAAGAATCTTTCTTGTTCTTATTGTTAGATTTAACTTGTGGCATGTAAGTAGACAAGAGTAAACACTTGGCAATGTAAGAAGAACTTTTCTTGCAAAGATCATCGTTGATTGCCTTTAAAAACTCATGCTCTTCCTCAAGGTTGAGCTTTTCAAAGCGTAGCTTCTCATGAGTCTTTAAAAGTTCTCGATGATCTTCCAAGGTAGTTTCAAGAGGTAACTTAAGAGTGTTTATTTCTTTAGTTAGGCGCTCAATCTCCTTCTTATCATCACCATTCGTTTTATCTTTATTAGCATGATTAATAGCAAATTCATCATAGTTTTCATAACTAGAGTTGTCAACAAGTAAATCATCATCTCCTAGCAAATCATCTTCATCACTATTGAAATCAACAAACTCGGGTTGTGTTACCTTTGGACCTTTGGCCATGAAGCATCTCCCAATTCCTTCATTTGGTGATTCAAATATGTCGTAGGAGTTGGTTGTCACAAGTGCTAGTCCGGCAACACCTTCATCTTGAGTATATTCAGAGTCGGAGTGATAACTTCTTTCAGAGTGATTGTCGGAGTCGGAGCCGGATACCCATTCACCAACATGAGCTTGATGTCTTCTTTTTGTGTAGCTCCTTGATGACTTATCCTTTCTTTCCGAATCCTTGCTTCTCCAAGAGGGTCTTCGTTCATAACGATCATCTCTACTCCTTCTTTCTCTTGATGGTGATTCTTCTCTTCTACTCCTTCTTTTGGGAGAATCTTCTCTTCTTTTGTAGGGAGCCGTACACTCATTGGAATAGTGTCCGGGTCTTCCACAATTGTAGCAATTACGCTCACGACTAGAAGATCTTTTGTCATTGTAGGACCTTGACTTGGAACTTCTTTCCTTGCTTCTACTTTTGTAGAACTTGTTGAAGTTCTTCACCATTAGGCTCAATTCTTCATTGAAGGTTTGTTTCTCACTTGATAATGTGGGAGCTTCACATGAGGCTTTGTAAGCACCGCTTGACTTGTTATGGAGCTCTTCCTTAACCTTGAGTGACATCTCATGAGCAACAATTCTTCCAATGACTTCCGTTGGCTTGAGATCTTTGTAACTGGGCATCATTTGGATCAATGTGCACACGGTATAATATTTTCCATCCAAGGCTCTTAGGATCTTCTTGATGATGAATTTGTCGGTCATCTCTTCACTTCCTAAGCCGGCAATCTCATTTGTGATGAGAGCAAGCCTAGAGTACATTTCAGCGACGCCTTCACCATCCTTCATTTTGAACTTGTCAAGTTGACTTTGAAGCACATCCAATTTGGATTCCTTGATGGAGTCGGTACCTTCGTGCATATCAATCAAACTATCCCAAATTTCCTTTGCATTCTCAAGACGGCTGATTTTGTTGAATTCTTCGGGGCACAATCCGTTGAAGAGAATATCACAAGCTTGAGCATTGTATTGCAGCATCTTCAACTCTTCCGCGGTAGCTTCACGGTTTGGTTCTCTCCCATCGAAGAATTCACCTTGCAAGCCAATACACACAATAGCCCAAACTGCGGGGTTATGTCCAAGAATATGCATTTTCATCTTATGCTTCCAACTAGCAAAATTTTTACCATCAAAGTAAGGGCCTCTACGGTGGTAATTTCCCTCGCTAGACGCCATACTCTGCTAGGTTGTGAAACCAAAGCTATGACCACCAAAAGCTATGGAAATCAAAGCAAATGGAGACCAAAGCTCTGATACCACTTGTAGGATCGAAAGTATGTCTAGAGGGGGGTGATTAGACTACTTGACCAATTAAAAATCTAGCCTTTTCCCAATTTTAGTTCTTGGCAGATTTTAGCAACTTAGCACAAGTCAGGCAATCAACCTACACATGCAATTCTAAGAGTGTAGCAGCGGAAAGTAAAACAATTGCATATGAAGGTAAAGGGAGGAGATTGAGGGAGCAAACGCAATGTTGACACAGAGATTTTTTATCTGTGGTTCCGATAGGTGGTGCTATCGTACATCCACGTTGATGGAGACTTCAACCCTCAAATGGTAACGGTTGCACGAGTCCATGGAGGGCTCCACCCATGAAGGGTCCACGAAGAAGCAACCTTGTCTATCCCACCATGGCCATCGCCCACGAAGGACATGCCTCACTCCGGTAGATCTTCATGAAGTAGGCGATCTCCTTGCCCTTACAAACTCCTTGGTTCAACTCCACAATCTTGACGGAGGCTCCCAAGTGACACCTAGCCAATCTAGGAGACACCACTCTCCAAGAAGTAACAAATGGTGTGTTGATGATGAACTCCTTGCTCTTGTGCTTCAAATGATAGTCTCCCCAACACTCAACTCTCTCTCATAGGATTGGATTTGGTGGAAAGATGATTTGAGTGGAAAGCAACTTGGGGAAGGCTAGAGATCAAGATTTATGTGGTTGGAATGGAATATCTTGACCTCAACACAAGTGTAGGTGGTTCTCTCTCAGAAAATGTATGTTGGAAGTGTAGGCATGTTCTGATGGCTCTCTCCACGAATGAAGAGTGGGTGGAGGGGTATATATAGCCTCCACACAAAATCTAACTGTTACACACAATTTACCAAACTCGGTGGGACCGAATCATTAAACTCGGTCAGACCGATTTAGTTCATAATGTGACCGTTAGGATTTTCGGTGGGACCGACACGTCAACTCCGTGAGACCGATTTCGTTAGGGTTAGGGCATAACGTAATCTCGGTGAGACCGATTACACAAACTCGGTGAGACCGATTTTGGTAATAGTCAAACAGAGAGTTGGTCAGGCAAACTCGGTGGGACCGATTCGCTCATCTCGGTTGGACCGAAACGTTACGAAAGGGAAATAGAGTGTTTGCATTGCAATCTCGATGGGACAGATCGCTCATCTCGGTTTGACCGAAACGTTACATAGGGAAACAGAGAGATTACAATCCCATCTCGGTGAGACCGAGATCCCTATCGGTGAGATCGAAAAGACTAGGGTTTCTGGCAGTGGCTATGTCAATTGAACTCGGTGGCACTGGATAGAAAGTTTCGGTGGGGCCGAGTTTGACTTTTGGTTTGGGACATATGTGGATGTGAGAAAGTAGTTGAGGGTTTTTGGAGCATATCACTAAGCACTTTGAGCAAGAAACTCATTAAGCAACACCTCACCCCCTCTTGATAGTATTGGCTTTTCCTATGGACTCCATGTGATCTTGGATCACTAAAATGAAAATGTAGAGTCTTGTGCTTTGAGCTTGAGCCAATCCCTTGTCCTTAGCATTTTGAGGGGTCCACTTTTCTCATCCATGCCATGCCAATCATTGAGCTTTCCTGAAATGTTTATCTTGAAATAGCATTAGCTCAATGAGCTATATGTTGTTAGGAATTACCAGAACCACCCAGGGATAGTTGCACTTTCACACGCGCATTGCTGATGGGATCGATCTAGAGACCTTCGTTGAGCCGGATAGCCCTCAGCCGGATGCCTAAAAAAGTTGCGTGATTTGAATTTTCCCGGGATTGTCGGGTGTAATGTAACTGTAAACTCCGACGAGCATTGAGATCGGTTATTTTGCTTTTGCTTGGAACCAAAACTTTTGATTTGAGAACCTTGAGGCCTTATTTGTTTCTATGTTTTTCAGACTTAGGCAAAAACTGGTCCGCCGTTAAGCCCCCGAGTGTGGAGCGTGTCCTCACCCAGATTGTTTTTGAACTTAGGCAAAAGTTGGTTCGCGGCTAAGCCCCCGAGTGTGGAGCATGTCCTCAATCGGATTATTTTTGTACTTAGGAGAAAACTAGTCTGCGGCCAAGCCCCCGAGTGCGGAGCATGTCCTCACTCGGATTGTTTTTCAACTTAGGCGAAAGATGGTTCGCGGCTAAGCCCCCGGGTGTGGAGCATGTCCTCACTCAGATTATTTTTGTACTTAGGCGAAAACTGGTCCACGACCTAGCCCCCGAGTGTGGAGCATGTCCTTACTCGGATTGTTTTTGGACTTAGGCAAAGGCTGGTCTGCGGCTAAGCCCCCGAGTGTGCAGCGTGTCCTCTCTCAGATTGCTTTTAAACTCAGGCGAAAACTGGTTCGCAGCAGTCCTCGAGTGTGGAGCATGTCCTCAGTCGGATTGTTTTTAAACTTAGGCGAAAACTAGTTCAGCTAAGCCCCCGAGTGTGGAGCGTGTCCGTACTCAGATTGTGTTTGAACTTAGGTGAAAACTGGTTTGCAGCTAAGTGCCCGAGTGTGGAGCATGTCCGCACTCGGATTGTTCTTGAACTTAGGCGAAAACTCGTTCACAGCAAAGCCAATTCACCCGTTGGCAGTGTGTTAGTTTCTGAATGCAGTTAGTCACCTGAGTGAAAATGCGGCTCTAGGCCGAACTAGAAGATATACAGAAAAATTTAGGCTTTTATTCATCTCAGTTCATCCGGAAAACTATTACAATGGAGAATTTTTATTGTAAGTGTAAAACTTGCGGAGCAGGTCCACATTCCAAGCTCTGGGCTCTTGTATCTCTTTGCTGAAGTTGTAGATCCGATAAGCTCTATTATGTAGGACCTTTGATATGGCGAAAGGCTCCTCCCACGGGGGTGTGATTTTGTGAGGCTTCTGCTGATCCACTCGTAGGACCAGATCCCCTTCCTGGAAGGCTCGTCCCCTGACATGTTTGTCATGGTAACGGCGCGGGTCTTGTTGATACAACGTTGACCTTATGAGTGCCAACTCACGCTCCTCCTCTAAGAGGTCCAGGCCGTCTTGTCTTACTTCTTTAGCTTCGGCTTCCGAGTACAAATCCACTCGGGGGGGGGGGGGTTGTGAAGTAGATCACTCGGTAGGACCGCCTCCGACCCGTACACCATGAAGAATGGAGTATGATTGGTGGACCAGTCCGGGGTCGTCCGCAAGCCCTAGAGGACTGATGGCAACTCGGTGACCCAAGCTCCCGCCACATGCTTCAGGTCACGCATAAGGCGAGGCTTCGGTCCTTGAAGTATGAGTCCATTCTCCGTTTTGCATGTCCATTCGACTGCGAGTGTGCCACAGAGGCGGAATGAACCCGAGTGCCTTGGCAATAGTAAAACTCGCGGAACTCATCCGAATCGAAGTTGGATTCGTTGTCGGTGATGATGTTGTAGGGAACTCCAAATGTGAAGATTATTTCCTTGATAAACTATATGGCAGTTGATGTGTCCAGCTTCTTTATGAGCTTCGCTTCAATCCACTTAGTGAACTTGTTGACTGCTACCAACAGGTGTGTGAAACCACTCGCTCCAGTCCTGAGAGGACCAACCATGTCGAGTCCCCAGATGGTGAATGGTCAAGTGAGGGGGTGATAACCCACAAGTATAGGGGATCGCAACAGTTTTCGAGGGTAGAGTATTCAACCCAAATTTATTGATTCGACACAAGGGGAGCCAAAGAATATTCTCAAGTATTAGCAGTTGAGTTGTCAATTCAACCACACCTGGATAACTTAATATCTGCAGCAAAGTATTTAGTAGCAAAGTAGTATGGAAGTAACGGTAATGGTAGCAAAAGTAATATTTTTGGGTTTTGTAGTGATTGTAACAGTAGCAATGGAAAAGTAAATAAGCGAAGAACAATATGCGAAAAACTCGTAGGCATTGGATCAGTGATGGAGAATTATGCCCGATGCGGTTCATCATGTAACAGTCATAACATAGGGTGACACAGAACTAGCTCCAATTCATCAATGTAATGTAGGCATGTATTCCGAATATAGTCATACGTGCTTATGGAAATGAACTTGCATGACATATTTTGTTCTCCCCTCCCGTGGCAGCGGGGTCATAATGGAAACTATGGGATATGAAGGCCTCCTTTTAATAGAGTACCGCACCAAAGCATTAACACATACTGACTACATGAACTCCTCAAAGTACGGTCATCACCGGGAGTGGTCCTGATTATTGTCACTTCGGGGTTGCCGAATCATAACACATAGTAGGTGACTATAGACTTGCAAGATAGGATCAAGAACTCACATATATTCATGAAAACATAATAGGTTCAGATCTGAAATCATGGCACTCGGGCCCTAGTCACAAGCATTAAGCATAGCAAAGTCATAGCAACATCAATCTCAGAACATAGTGGATACTAGGGATCAAACCCTAACAAAACTAACTCGATTACATGATAGATCTCATCCAACCCATCACCGTCCAGCACGCCTACGATGGAATTACTCACGCACGGCGGTGAGCATCATGAAATTGGTGATGGAAGATGGTTGATGATGACGACAGCAACGGATTCCCCTCTCCGGAGCCCCAAACGGACTCCAGATCAGCCCTCCCGAGAGGTTTTAGGGCTTGGCGGCGGCTCCGTATCGTGAAACGCGATGAATTCTTCTCTCTAATTTTTTTTCTCCCCGAAAGTGAATATATGGAGTTGGAGTTGAGGTCGGTGGAGCGTCAGGGGGCCCACGAGGCAGGGGGCGCGCCCAGGGGGGCAGCCGCGCCCCCCACCCTCGTGGACAGGGTGTGGGCCCCCTGACATGGATTTTTCTTCCAGTATTTTTAATATTTTCCAAAAAGATGTTCCGTGGAGTTTCAGGTCATTCAGAGAACTTTTGTTTCTGCACATAAATAACACCATGGAAAGTCTGCTGAAAACAGCGTCAATCCGGGTTAGTTCCATTCAAATCATGCAAGTTAGAGTCCAAAACAAGGGCAAAAGTGTTTGGAAAAGTAGATACGACGGAGACGTATCAG
Source organism: Triticum aestivum (assembly GCF_018294505.1). Lineage (NCBI taxonomy): Eukaryota > Viridiplantae > Streptophyta > Magnoliopsida > Poales > Poaceae > Triticum > Triticum aestivum. The sequence goes on along the minus strand of NC_057808.1, from coordinate 40,653,465 downwards.
GGGGGTCGTCTTAAATGCGAAAGCCGACTTGTGCAACTGGTTAGCGTTAAACTGGCACGTGACGCATTGGTCCACTATGTCCCGGGCAGCTTCATTGGCTTGGGGCCAATAGAACCCAGCCCTGAACGCCTTGGCAATCAATGTCCGAGAGGACGCGCGGTGTCCGCAAGTTCCCGAATGAATCTCTTGCAGGATCTGTTGCCATTCCTCCTGGGATATGCATCGCTGAGTGACTACGGAGGTGCTTTTCTTGTAGAGTTGGTCACCCACGACAGTGCAGGCTTTTGATCAGCGGACAATCTGTCGAGCCTCGGTCTCATCTTCTGGGAGCTCTTGCCTGAGCAAAGAAGCAAGGTATAGTTCGGTCCACCCGGGAGTGATTATCAGCATCTCTTGGACCAGGTCGATCACCGCGGGGATGTTGACCTTAGTCGGATTGGATGGACCGATTGGCTGTGGGGGCTCCTCCCCGAAAGGATCTTCCTTGATCGTTGGTGAGTGTAAGTGCTCTAGAAACGCATTTTTTGGGACCAACCTCCGAGTGGAGCCTATTTTGTCCAAATCATCAGCCGCTTGATTCTTGAGCCATGGAATATGATGGAGCTCCAGTCCTTCAAAGTTCTTTTCCAGCTTCCTAATGGCCTTGCAATAGCCACCTTCCATGGCTAGACTCCGGATATCCAACTCCTTCATGACTTGATTAACTACGAGATCTGGGTCACCATAAACCATCAGTCGGCGAATCCCGAGTGAGATTGCCATACGCAACCCGTATAGGAGAGCTTCATAGTCGGCCTCATTATTGGAGGAGTCAAAGTGTATGTGAATCACATAACTAAGTCGGTCGCCTTTGGGGGATACCAAGACTACCCCAGCTCCAGAGCCATGGAGCATCTTGGATCCATCGAAGAACATTGTGCAATGCTCCGGGAGACTTGGGACAGGCTGCTCCTGCTCCACCCACTCGGAGGGAAAATCCACTAGGGGTTGATTTCTTGGCCTCAAACTTGATATGCACAGGAAGATGCTCAATGGCCCACTTGGCCACTCGGCCAGTGGCATCTCTATTGTTCGTGATCTCGGACAAAGGAGCATCACTTATCACCATCGATGAATGCTCTTGGAAGTAATGGGCCACCTTCTTTGCAGTCTGGTAAATCCCATACACCAACTTTTGGTAATGCGGGTACCTTTGTTTGGAGGGAGTCAGAACTTCTGAGATGTAGTAGACGGGTCATTGGAGCTTGAAGGCTTTGCCTTGTTCCTCATGCTCCACAGTCAGCACAGAGCTAACAACTTGGCTCATGGTTGCGATGTATAAGAGTAATGGCTCTTTGCTGCTCGGGGCAGCTAACACCGGCTGGGTGGAGATCAAGGCCTTGAGTTCCTGAAACATGGCCTACGCTTCGGGAGTCCACTCGAACCTATCAGATTTCTTCATCAGTCCGTAAAAGCGGTAGGGCTTTTTCACGGAATCGCGAGATGAACCTACTCAGAGCTGCCAGACAACCCGTGAGGCGTTGCACATCATGGAGACGCTCTGGTTGCTTCATTCAGACAATCGCTTCGATCTTCTCAGGGTTCGTGTCGATCCCCTGTTCACAAACGAGGAAACCGAGTAACTTGCTGGAAGGAACCCCAAAGGTACACTTAGCCGGATTGAGTTTTATGCCGAAAAGGCGCAGGATTGCAAAGGTCTCGGCGAGGTCAACCAGGAGGCTGAAACCTTTCCTAGACTTGACCACGATGTCATCCATGTAGGCCTCCACATTCCGACTGATTTGCTTTTGCAAGCATTTCCGAATCATTCGCTGGAATGTAGGCCCAACATTTTTTAATCTGAATGGCATAGTGATATAGCAAAAACACCCGAATGGGGTGATGAATGTTGTTTCAGTTTCATCAGGACCATACATTCGGATCTAGTGGTACGCGCAGTACGCATCCAGAAATGATAGCCGCTCACACCCGAATGTAGAATCTGAAGGAAATATGCCCTAGAGGCAATAATAAAGTTGTTAATTTATATTTCCTTATTCATGATAAAGGTTTATTATTCATGCTAGAATTGTATTGATTGGAAACTAAAATACATGTGTGAATACATAAACAAATACTATGTCCCTAGTAAGCCTCTACTAGACTAGCTCGTTGATCAAAGATGGTTAAGGTTTCCTAACCATGGACATGTGTTGTCATTTTATAACGGGATCACATCATTAGGAGAATGATGTGATGGACAAGCCCACCTAGTAGCTTAGCATAATGATCGTTCAGTTTATTGCTATTGCTTTCTTCATGTCAAATACTTATTCCTTCAACTATGAGATTATGCAACTCCCAGATACCGGAGGAATACCTTGTGTGCTATCAAACGTCACAATGTAAGTGGGTGATCATAAAGATGCTCTACAGGTATCTCCGAAGGAGTTTGTTGAGTTGGCATAGATCAAAATTAGGATTTGCCACTCCGAGTCTCGGAGAGGTATCTCTGGGCCCTCTCGGTAATACACATCATAAGCTTGCAAGCAAATGACTAAGGAGTTATTCGCAAGGTGATGTATTATGGAACGAGTAAAGAGACTTGCCGGTAAAAAGATTGAACTAGGTATGAAGATACCGACGATCGAATCTCGGCCAGGTAACATACCGATAGACAAAGGGAACTACATATGTTGTCATAACGTTTCGACCGATAAAGATCTTCGTAAGATATGTAGGAGCCAATATGGGCATCTAGGTTCCGCTATTGGTTATTGACCGAAGAGGCGTCTCGGTCATGTATACATAGTTCTCGAACCTGTAGGGTCCGCACGCTTAACGTTCGATGACGATATAGTATTGTATGAGTTACGTGATTTGGTGCCGAATGTTGTTCGAAGTCCCGGATGAGATCACTGACATGACGAGGAGTCTCGAAATGGTTGAGAGGTAAATATTGATATATAGGACAATGGTATTCGGACACTGGAAGTGTTTTGGAGCGTACCGGGTACTGATCGGGTCACCGGAAAGGAGTTTCAGGCACCCCCGAAAAAGATATGGGCCTAATGGGCCAAAGGGGGAACAGACCAGCCCCTGGTGCGCCCCTTTCTTTGGACAGCAGGCCCTAAGGGAAGGAAAAGGGGGAGGGCTAGCCCCTCCTGCCTTTCACTCTCATGGGAGAAAGGAAAAGGGGGGGCGCCACCCTCCCCTACCTTTCCCACGCACCTATATAAGGCACAGAGGGGCACGGCTTGGGAGGGACTCCAAGTAGGATTCCTCCTACTTGGGCGCCCCCTTTGGCTACTCCTCCCTCCCTCCCACCTATATATATATGGGAGGGGGCGCCTAGCACACCACAGAAAATTGCCTAGCCGTGTGCAGTGCCCCCCTCCACCGTTTACACCCCGGTCATATTTTCGTAGTGCTTAGGCGAAGCCCTGCGGAGATCACTTCACCAGCACCGTCACCATGCCATCGTGCTGACGGAACTCATGTATTACCTTGACATATTGCTGCATCAAGAAGGCGAGGGACGTCACCGAGCTGAACGTGTGCACAACGCGGAGGTGCCGTGCGTTTGGTACTTGATCGGTTGAAGTGCGAAGAAGTTCGACTACATCAACCGCATTGTGAAACGCTTCCGCTTATGGTGTACAAGGGTACGTAGACACACTCTCCCCCTCATTGCTATGCATCTCCATGGATAGATCATTGCGTGTGCGTAGAATGTTTTTTGTTTTCCATGCAATGTTACCCAACAGTGGCGTCATGAGCTATCTCTATGCGTAGATGATATGCACGAGTAGAACACAAAGAGTTCTGGGCGGTGATAGTCATACTGCTTACCACCAATGTCTTATTTTGATTCGGCGGTATTGCGGGATGAAGCGGCCCGGACCAACCTTACATGTCCGCGCACATGAGACCGGTTCCACCGACAGACATGCAACTACTTTTGCATAAAGGTGGCTAGCGGGTGTCTGTTTCTCCTACTTTAGTTGAATCAAATTTGACTACGACCGATCCTTGAAGAAGGTTAAAACATCAAACTTGACGAATCATTGTTGTGGTTTTTGCCGTAGGTAAGAACGGTTCTTGCTAGAAGCTCGTAGCAGCCACGTAAAACTTGCAACAACAAAGTAGTGGACATCTAACTTGTTTTGCAGGGCATGTTGTGATGGGATATGGTCAAGACATGATGTGATATACGTTGTTGTATGAGATAATCATGTTTTGTAAATTTGTCGGCAACCGGCAGCAGCCTTATGGTTGTTCCTTTATTGTATGAAATGTAAACGCCATGTAATTACTTTACTTTATCACCATGCGCTAGCGATAGTTGTAGAAGCAATAGTGGGCGAGATGACCACGACACAACAATGGAGATCAAGGTGTCGAGCTGGTGACGATGGAGATCATGACGATGCTTTGGAGATGCAGATCAAAAGCACGAGATGATGATGGCCATATCATGTCACATATTTTCATTGCATGTGATGTTTATCCTTTATACATCTTATTTTGCTTAGAATGTCGGTAGCATTGTAAGATGATCACTTCACTTAATTTCAAGATAAAAGTGTTCTCCCTGAGTATGCACCGTTGCTACAGTTCGTCGTTTCGAGACACCACGTGATGATCGGGTGTGATAGACTCTACGTTCACATACAATGGGTGTAAGACAGTTTTACACATGCAGAATACTTGGGTTAAACTTGACGAGCCTAGCATGTACAGACATGGTCTCGGAACACTGGAGACCGAAAGGTCGAACATGAGTCATATAGTAGATATGATCAACATAGATATGTTCACCATTGATGAATACCCAATCTCACGTGATGATCGTACATGGGTTAGTTGATTTGGATCATGTATCACTTAAATAACTTGAGGGATGTTAATTTAAGTGGGAGTTCATTAGTAATTTGATTAATTGAACTTAAATTTATCATGAACTTAGTCTTAATAGTTTTTGCATATCTATGTTGTAGATTAATATCTCGCAATATAGCTCCCCTATTTTTGATATGTTCCTAGAGAAAAATAAGTTGAAAGATGATAGTAGCAATAATACGGACTGGGTCCGTGACAGACTAATTGCAGGAGCAGATGCAGACGTTATGAACATTTGGCAAGCTCGATATGATGACTACTTAATAGTTTAGTGCGCCATGCTTTACAGCTTAGAACCGGGACTTCAAAAACGTTTTGAACGCCACGGAGCATGGAGATGTTCCAAGAGCTGAAATTGGTATTTCAGACTCATGCCCGTGTCGAGAGGCATGAGACCTCTGACAAGTACTTTGCCTACAAGATGGTGGAGAATAGCTCAACCAGTGAGCATGTGCTCAGAATGTCTGGGTACTACAATCGCTTGAATCAAGTGGGAGTTAATCTTCCAGATAAGATAGTGATTGACAAAGTTCTCTAGTCACTATCAAGAAGCTACTAGAACTTCGTGATGAACTATAATATGCAATGGATGACGAAAATGATTCCCGAGCTCTTCGCGATGCTGAAATCGGCGAAGGTAGAAATCAAGAAAGAGCATCAAGTGTTGATGGTTAACAGGTCCACTAGTTTCAAGAAAAGGGCAAGGGAAAGCGAGGGAACTTCAAGAAGCAAGGCAAGCAAGTAGTCGCTCCCATGTAGAAGCCCAAAGCTGGACCCAAGCCTGAAACTGAGTGCCTCTACGGCAAAGGAAATGGTCACTGGAAACAGAACTGCCCAAATACTTGGCGGATAAGAAGGATGGCAAAGTGAACAAAGGTATATTTGATATACATGTTATTGATGTGTACCTTACTAGTATTAATAGTAGCCCCCTGGGTATTTGATACCGGTTCAGTTGCTAATATTTGTAACTCGAAACAGGAGTTGTAGAATAAATAGAGACTAGTTAAGGGCGAGGTGACGATGTGTGTTGGAAGCGATTCCCAAGGTTGATACGATCACCATCACACAGTCCCTCTACCTTCAGGATTAGTGTTGAACCTAAATAAACGTTATTTGGTGTTTGCGTTGAGCATGAATATGATTTGATCATGTTTAATGCAATACGGTTATTCATTTAAGTCAAAGAATAATTGTTGTTCTATTTACATGAATAAAACCTTCAATGGCCATACACCCAATGTGGATGGTTTATTGAATCTCGATCGTAGTGTTACACATATTCATAATATTGATGCCAATAGATGCAAAGTTGATAATGATAGTGCAACATACTTGTGGCACTGCTATTTAGGTCATATTGGTGTAAAGCGCATGAAGAAACTCCATGCAGATGGGATTTTGGAATCACTTGATTATGAATCATTTGATACTTGAGAACCATGCGTCATGCACAAGATGACTAAAACTCCGTTCTCCGGAACAATGGAGCGAGCTAATGACTTATTGGAAATAATACATACCGATGTATGCGGTCCGATGGGTGTTGAGGCACGCGGTGGGTATCATTATTTTCTGACCTTCACAGATGATTTGAGTAGGTATGGATGTATCTACTTGATGAAACACAAGTCCGAAACATTTGAAAAGTTCAAAGAATTTCAGAGTGAAGTGGAGAATCATCATAACAAGAAAATAAAGTTTCTACGATCTCATCACGGAGGCAAATATTTGAGTTACGAGTTTGGCCTTCATTTAAAATAATGTGGAATTGTTTCACAACTCACGCCACCTGGAACACTACAGCGTAATGGTGTCCGGACGTCGTAACCATACTTTATTGGACATGGTGCATTCTATGATGTCTCTTACCGATTTAGCACTATCGTTTTGGGGTTATGCATCAGAGACAGACGCATTCACGTTAAATAGGGCACCGTTTAAATCTGTTGAGATGACACCGTATGAACTATGGTTTGGAAAGAAACCTAAGTTGTTGTTTCTTAAAAGTTTGGGGATGCGACACTTATGTCAAAAGGCTTCAGTCTGATAAGCTCAAACCCAAAGTAGAGAAGTGTGTCTTCATAGGATACCCTAAAGAAACATTTGGGTACACCTTCTACCACAGATCCGAAGGGAAGATCTTTGTTGCTAAGAATGGATCCTTTCTAGAGAAGGAGTTTCTCTCGAAAGAAGTTAGTTGGAGGAAAGTAGAACTTGATGAGATAATTGTACCTCCTCTAGAATTGGAAAGTAGCACATCAGAGAAAATCGTTCCCGTGATGCCTACACCAACTAGAGAGGAAGCTAATGATAATGATCATGAAACTTCAGATCAAGTTGCTACTGAACTTCGTTGGTCGACCAGAGCACGATCCACACTAGAGTGGTACAGAAATCCTATCTTGGTAGTCATGTTACTAGACCATGGCGAACCTACGAACTATGAAGAAGCTATGATGAGCCCAGACTCCCACAGATGGCTTGAGGCCATGAAATCTGAGATAGGATCCGTGTACAAGAACAGAGTGTGGACTTTGGTGGACTTGCCCGATGATTGGCAAGCCATAGAGAATAAATGGATCTTCAAGAAGAAGACTGACGCTGATGGTAATGTTCCTGTCTACAAAGCTCGATTTGTCGCAAAAGGTTTTCGACAAGTTCAAGTAGTTGACTACGGTGAAACTTTCTCACCCGTAGCGATGCTTAAGTCCGTCCAAATCATGTTAGCAATTGCCACATTTATAATTATGAAATCTGGCAAATGGACGTCAAAATTGCATTCCTTCATGGATTTGTTAAAGAACAGTTGTATATGATGCAACCAGAAGTTTTTGTCGATCCTAAAGTTTCTAACAAAGTGTGCAAGCTCCAGCCCATCTATGGACTGGTGCAAGCATCTCGGCGTTGGAATATGCACTTTGATGAGGTGATCAAAGTATATGGTTTTATACAGACTTACAGTGAAGCCTTTATTTACAAGAAAGTGAGTGGGAGCTCTGTAGCATTTCCGATATATATGTGGATGACATATTGTTGATTGGAAATGATATAGAATTTTTCGATAGCATAAAAAGGATACTTGAATAAGAATTTTTCAATGAAAGACCTCGGTGAAGCTGCTTACATATGAGGCATCAAGATCTATAGGGATAGATCAAGACACTTAATAGGACTTTCAAAAAGTACATAGTTTGGCAAAGTTTTGAAGAAGTTCAAAATAGATCAGTCAAAGAAAGAGTTCTTGCCTGTGTTGAAAGGTGGAAGTTGAGTAAGACTCAAAGCCCGACCACAGCAGAAGATAGAGAGAGAATGAAAGTCATTCCCTATGCCTCAACCATAGGATCTATAAAGTATGCCATGTTGTGTACCAGACCTATTGTGTACCTTGCCATGAGTTTGGCAAGGGGGTACAATAGTGATCCAGGAGTAGATCACTGGACAGCGGTCAAAATTTATCCATAGTTACCTAAGAGGACTAAGGAAATATTTCTCAGTTCTGGAGGTGATAAAGAGTTCGTTGTAAAGGGTTACGCCGATGCAAGCTTTGACACCAATTCGGATGACTCAAAGTCTCAATCTGAATACATATTGATAGTGGGAGCAATTATCTAGAGTAGCACCATGCAGAGCATTGTTGACATAGAAATTTGCAAATATACGGATCTGAATATGACAGACCCGTTGACTAAACTTCTCTCACAAGCAAAACATTATCACACCATAGTACTCTTTGGGTGTTAATCACATGGCGATGTGAACTAGATTATTGACTCTATTAAACCCTTTGGGTGTTGGTGAAATGGCGATGTGAACTATATGGGTGTTAATCACATGACGATGTGAACTATTGGTGTTAAATCACTTGGCGATGTGAACTAGATTATTGACTCTAGTGCAAGTGGGAGACTGAAGGAAATATGCCCTAGAGGCAATAATAAAGTTGTTATTTTATATTTCGTTATTAATGATAAAGGTTTATTATTCATGCTCGAATTGTATTGATCGGAAACTTAAATACATGTGTGAATACATAAACAAATACCGTGTCCCTAGTAAGCCTCTACTAGACTAGCTTGTTGATCAAAGATGGTTAAGGTTTCCTAACCATGGACATGTGTTGTCATTTGATAACAGGATCACATCATTAGGAGAATGATGTGATGGACAAGACCCACCTGTTAGCTTAGCATAATGACTGTTCAGTTTATTGCTATTGCTTTCTTCATGTCAAATACTTATTCCTTCGACTATGAGATTATGCAACTCCCGGATACTGGAGGAATACCTTGTGTGCTATCAAACGTCACAACATAACTGGTTGATCATAAAGGTTCTCTACAGGTATCTCCAAAGGTATTTGTTGAGTTGGCATAGATCGAGATTAGGATTTGTCACTCCGAGTATCGGAGAGGTATCTCTGGGCCCTCTTGGTAATACACATCATAAGCTCGCAAGCAAATGACTAAGGAGTTAGTCGCGAGGTGATGTATTACAGAACGAGTAAAGAGACTTGCCGGTAACAAGATTGAACTAGGTATGAAGATACCGACGATCGAATCTCGGGCAAGTAACATACCAATTGACAAAGGGAATTATGTATGTTGTCATAACGGTTCGACCGATAAAGATCTTCGTACAATATGTAGGATCCAATATGGGCATCTAGGTTCCGCTATTGGTTATTGACCGGAGAGGTGTCTCTGTCATGTCTACATAGTTCTCGAACCCGTAGGGTCCGCACGCTTAACGTTCATGACGATATACTATTATATGAGTTATGGGATTTGGTGCCGAATGTTGTCGGAGTCCCGGATGAGATCACGGACAAGACAAGGAGTCTCGAAATGGTTGAGAGGTAAAGATTGATATATAGGATGATGGTATTCGGACACCGGAAGTGTTTCGGAGGGTACCGGGTACTTATTGGGTCACCGAAAAGAGTTTCGGGCACCCCCGGCAAAGATATGGGCCTAATGGGCCAAAGGGAGAACATACAAGCCCCTGGTGTGCCCCTTCTTTGGACAGCAGGCCCTAAGGGAAGGAAAAGGGGGAGGGCTAGCCCCTCCTGCCATTCCCTCTCATGGGAGAAAGGAAAAGGGGGGGCGCCACCCTCCCCTGCCTTTCCCCCGCACCTATATAAGGCAGGGAGGGGCGCGGCTTAGGAGGGACTCCAAGTAGGATTCCTCCTACTTGGGCGCCTCCTTTGGCTACTCCTCCCTCCCTCCCACCTATATATATATATGGGAGGGGGCGCCTAGCACACCACAAACAATTTCCTAGCCGTGTGCGGCGCCCCCTCCCCCGTTTATAACCCTGGTCATATTTTCGTAGTGCTTAGGCGAAGCCCTGCGGAGATCACTTCACCATCACTATCACCACGCCGTCTTGCTGATGGAACTCATCTACTACCTCGATGTCTTGCTGGATCAAGAAGGCGAGGGACGTCACCGAGCTGAACGTGTGCAGAACGTGGAGGTGTCGTGTATTCGGTACTTGATCGGTTGAAGCGCGAAGAAGTTCGACTACATCAACCGCGTTGTGAAACGCTTCCGCTTCCGGTCTACAAAGGTACGTAGACACACTCTCCCCCTCGTTGCTATGCATCTCCATGGATAGATCATTGCGTGTGGCTAGAAATTTTTTGTTTTCCATGCAACATTACCCAACAGAATCTACTATCTAATCTATGCGAGGGAGAGGGAAATGATCCATCGGGCAGGCCCGATTGATGTGCTTTAAGTCGATGCACATCTAGATAAAGTTATTCTTCTTCGGCACCACAACCACGTTGGTGAGCCACTCAGAGTGGTACACCACTCGGATGAACTCGGCGGCTAAGAGCCGCTCAATTTCCTCGCCGATCGCCTTGTGCTTCTCGGTGGAAGATCATCGAAGGTGCTGTTTGACAGGCTTCCTCTTCGGGTCGACATGGAGTCTATGCTCAGCCAGTCCCCTGGGCACACCCGGCATGTCAGAAGGCTTCCATGCGAAGATGTCCCAGTTCTCACGGAGGAAGTGGATGAGCTCACCTTCCTATTTGTTGTCAAGGATGATGGAGTTGTTGGTTGGAGCAGCATTCAGATCCTATGGGTGAAGATTCACTGGCTTCGTCTCTCAGGCCGATTCGAAAGCATATTCCACAGTCGGCTTCTTGGACTTCAGCAGATCACTCGAATCCTCCGCTTTTTTGTACTCATCTAACTCGGCCATCGCCATCTGTTTATCAACGATTTGGGAGCCCTTATGGAAACACTACTTGGCTAACTTCCGATTGCATGTGATGGTGATCACACCATTCAGCCCTAGCATCTTAAGTTTAAGATACATGTAACATGGGCGGGCCAAGAAACCTGCATAGGCTGGCCTACCCAGGATGGCAGGGTAAGCACTCCGGAAGTCTACCACCTCGAAAGTCAGTCGTTCTTTCCTGAAGTTTCTCTCTTCGCCGAATACGACGTCGAGGGTAATTTGCCTGAGTGACTTGGCCTTCTTCCCGAGGATTACCCCGTGGAACTAGATGTTGCTCTTGCTGATTTGGGACATCGGAATGCCCATCACCTCCAAAGTGTCGGCGTAGATGATGTTGAGCCCGCTGTCGCCGTCCATGAGGACTTTGCGTAGTAGGACCCCTCCAACAGCCGGAGCAACCACCAAGCATGCAGCCCAGGGGTCGGTATGTGGGCTAGGTGGTCCGAATGACCAAAGGTCATGGGCGTCTTGGCCCAGTCGAGGTATTTTGTGACAATCGGAGCTGCCATGTTGACCTCTTGGTTTATAACCTGGAGGCGGCTTTAGCTTTCGATGTTGGTGAAGATCATCATGACTTTTTCGACATTGGGATACCCGAAAGTACCCTTGCCTCCATTGTCGTGATCGTCCTCGTCCTCGTCCCCATAGGGATCTTGCCGCATCTCTTGCTTTAGGAGCCGGCACTCCCGAGTGGTATGCTTGGGCAAAATCAAATTGCCCTCCTCGTCTTTCTTCGTGTGGATTTGGCAGGGCTGATCGAGGATGTCACTCTTCCGCGTGACTTGCTTCTTCCCTTTCCAATCCTTCTTCTGCATCTGCGAGCCTTTGCCTTGGCCTTGGCCGACCAGAGCCGCAGCCTCTGCATTGTAACACCCCGGATGTAACTTTCCATATTTTGTAACTCCAACTCTTGCCATTTTCGGCTATGTGTTATGATATTCCCCCCGTGGTTGGGTTTTGTCTTTCGTTTTGCATTTTGTTCATGTCATGCATCTCATATCATGTCATCATGTGCATCTCATTTGCATACGTGTTCGTCTCATGCGTCCGAGCATTTTCCCCGTTGTCCGTTTTGCAATCCGACACTCCCACGTGCACCGGCGCACCCCTCTTGTTTCTTTTCGTGAGCGGGTGTTAAACATTCTCGGAATGGACCGATGTTTGTCAAGTGGCCTTGGTACACCACCGGTAGACCACCTGTAAGTTTCGTTCCATTTGGAGGTCGTTTGATGCTTCAACGGTTAACCGGGTAACCGCAAAGTCCTTTTGTGTGTTGCAGTAAAACCCCCCTCCTAACAGCCCAATAACCCATCTAAGTCACCTCCATGCTCTCGGTCGTTCGATCACGATCGTGTGGGCGAAAACCGCACTCCATTTGGAGTCTCCTGGCTCTCTCTACCTATAAAAACACCTCCCCGTGCGAAATTTTCGCAGATCAAACCCTAACCCTTCGCCCTCCGCCGCCACCGGACACATCCCGCCGCCGCCCGGCCTCTCCCGCGCTGACACGAGGCAAGCCGCCGCCGTCCGCCGCCGAAGCCCGCCAGGCCCGGGGCCGGCCACTGCGGCACGGGACGCCGCCGCCGCCTCTCGGGCGCCCGAGCCCCGCGCCCCGCGCCGTCTCCCTCTGCCGGTGCCCCGACGTCGCGTCCGCCCGCCGCTGATCTCGCCGGCGCTGCCCGCCTCGTCGCCGTCGTCCGCCTCCACCGGCGACCGCAGGGCCCCGTGCTCCTCCACCGCGGCCCCGAGCTCCTCCCTCCGGCGAGCTCCGCGCCTCCCCCGAGCCTCTCCCTCTCCGACCTCCCTCGAGCAGCTCCAGCTCCGGCCAGCCCCGATCTCCGGCGAGCCGGCCCGATCCAGATCTGAGAAGGTTGACTTTCTCCTCCCTCCGAAATTCTCTAAGTCCCGATAATTTTGCACTCTGTTGCTCACTTTATTGCATCATAACTCCGTGCATACTGCTCCGTTTTGCATGCTTGATATATCGAAATGTTCATTACAAGATGCTCTTCATTTTGTTCCATTGTGACATGCTCATTTGAGTCCATCTTGACGCCCAAATCTCTGGTGCAAGAATGCTATATGATGTTTTCTGCTGTTACTTATCAGAACTTAGTGTTTTGTTATTTTTGTTGCATTTAATGTGTGTATCTTATGAGAAGGAGCTCTACATGTGTTTTGATCTAGGCCATGCCATCTTTACAGAGGTGTAAGTCATGTATTTTTGTGATCTATGTGGTGACTAATACAAGCATGCAAACTAGGCTTCGTGATGTTTCTGTTTTCAGGGACTTTGAATTTTGCAAAGTCTGTGACTGCTGTTATTTTGTTGCCATGTATCCATGTGGCTACATAGAGATCCATGCTCCTTTTGATGAAGTTCAGTAAGGATATTTTGTAGATATAGTTGTGCTCTATCCCTCCATATCCCCGTTTGCAATTATGGAGTGCCATAGCATGTCTTAGTCTTGCTCTACTTTTGCTATAAAATGTTCCTGGCAGAATGTTAACATGATATTCAATTTTGCCAAGGTTGTTGTAGTTGATCCATACATGCTATGAACTTGATCTTTCCATGGTTAGTTTCATAAACATGCCATATTGCTGTAGGTATGCTTGTTTTGTCATGCATTGCTTTGTGATGAGTGAATCAAGCTCACAAAGATGCCTTCATAATACTATTTCTGCCATGCTCTGTTTTCTGCTAAGTCTGAAACCTGGTAACGAAACTTGCTATGTTTACATGGTTGCCATCATATCTTCTGGTCCTTTTTTTGGCTCATGGTCAGTAAGGGACTTTTGTTCTATGCATTTAGTATATTCATGCCATGCCTTGTTTTGCTATGTTAGGTTCCTGTAGCATGTGTTTTTCTTGCTCTGAACATTGCTATGTTGGGGTGCTGTAGCATAGTTACTTGTTGTATTCTAAGTGCTATCATGCTGTTAATCGCAGAATCGTGGCATTCTTGTTTTGCTTGCCATTTGCAAACCGTGCATCCGTTTCCGGTGATCTTTATATCGATTTCGACGAAAATCATCTCATATTTCCAGTGGCATACTTGGTTTGCCAAGTTACTGGCTTGTTCATCCTTTTTTCTTCTGGAGCACGCATACGCATAGCATATCATATCTCGCATATCATGCATGTTTTTGCATCATGTTGCTTGTGCATTTCCCGTGATTGATTGTGGTTCCGTTGCTTGTGTTCATGTTGTGGGTAGAGCCGGGAGACGAGTTCGTGAACGAGGAACCTGTTGAGTACGCTTACGAGGATCAAGCTTTCGACAACCCTGAGAACCTTGCAGGCAAGATGACCATACCCTCGAAATCACTTCTATCTTTGCTTTGCTAGTTGTTCGTTCTATTGCTATGCTGCCCTACCTATCACTTGCTATATCATGCCTCCCACATTGCCATGTCAAGCCTCTAACCATCCTTTCCTAGCAAACCGTTGTTTGGCTAAGTTACCGCTTTTGCTCAGCCCTTCTTATAGCGTTGCTAGTTGCAGGTGAAGATGAAGTTGGTTCCATGTTGGAACATGGATATTTTTGGAATATTACAATATCTCTTATTTAATTAATGCATCTATATATTTGGTAAAGGGTGGAAGGCTCGGCCTTATGCCTGGTGTTTTGTTCCACTCTTGCCGCCCCAGTTTCCGTCATACTTGTCGAGGAATTGTCACGGCAGATGTCCTCGTGCAAGGACTTAGTCGTGGAGCCATCGCAGCTAGGAAGCTTAAAGGGGTTAAACAGGACAAGGAACACGAGGGTTATACTGGTTCGGCCCCTTACGGTGAAGGTAAAAGCCTACGTCCAGTTGAGGTGGTATTGATTAGGGTTTCGATCGACCAGGAGCTAAACCGTCCTGCCTGGTTATCGAGTTGTCTTTCTTGTCCCTAAACCGCCGCCGGGTCGTCCCTTTATATATAGAGGTTGACGCCCAGCGGCCCTCAGAGCCCCGGCCGGCTCATAACAGTGTCCGGCTCGGACTCTTAACTATTCTTGGCTTACACTACAAGTTTCACCCTTACGGCGGTTAACACTATGGGCCTTAAGCCATCTCCGGGTCTTAAGCCCACTATTGAACCGCCGTCTTCAAGTTTGGTACTGGGCTTCACGTGATGACCATCTTGAGTAACCCGGCCCCTCCTGGGCGGGTGACTCTAATGGTTATATCCTCAACATTAGGCCCCAGATTGATTTGAACCGGTTCATGTCAATCTTCAATCCCCTTGAGAGAAAATCTTCCGGCTTATATCTGTGCGAAGGCTTTAACCCGCCGTGACATCATCTTCTGGATTCCTGATAACCCGCCATGACGTCATCTTCCATTAAGTTCATTTTTTTATTCTGTCATACCCCAATGGATCTTATCTTTAATGGCCATCCCGAAAATCGAGGCGCTTCTGTGGCGAGATAATCACGCCGTGGCCTCCTCATTTCTCGCGCCCACTTATGAGCCGCACCTTATAAATAAGCCCGGCCCATGAGTCTTCCGTCACTTGTCGCCTCCATCTTCTTCCTCCTCTCGCTACTGTGCTGCCGCTCGAGCTCCGCCGCCGCCGCCGCGGGTCTCCTCGTCTTCACCAACTCAGGCCACTGCATCAACCAGATGTGACCAGAAAAACGCGACGAACCTCCGCAGTAACTCCGCATCTGTAAGCTTTCTCCTCCCCGTTCCTCAGATCCGCATTAGTAACCTTCGAGTTCATCGTTGTTCGTCGCCGTTCGTCACGAATACTTGATAGATTCCACTGTTAACACCCCTTCTTGATCTTTAGACAATATAGAACTGCTGCGGTAGCTGTTTCGCACCCGTCCCAAATGCAAATAGATCCTTTCTACTGCACAGAAGCCCCGTTTGAGCCTATGAACTTCCTCTGTGTCAGTTCTAGGTCTAGAAATTTTTCTTTTTAGCCGACCGTTTGATCCAAAATAATTTCTGTGATCTGTGAAACTTGTTTGCGCCACACTTAGTCAAAAATTGCTTCTGTTTAGCTATGGCGGCTCACATTTCTGGCTTAAAAGAGGCCACGCGCTGTAAAATTTCCGGCTCATTTATGATAAAGCTTTAGACAACTTGAATTACTCACGATGCCCACAGCGGTTTAGATAACCCGAAAGAATTTGCCATATATCATTAGGCCCCTTCATAAGCCGCCATCTTGAATACTGAACTGTAAACCTCCTCCGGCTTATAATTGAACCGGACATTTCCTTTTGTCATAGGCTTTCGTTTGTCACAATGCCACCTAAGGCTCCCAAGGCACCCATCACGTGCAACTAGATGAGATCCAATGTTACTGATGACACTTTAGCTGATTTCGTGAAGACGGGTTACCTGCCCAAGAAGGAGGTCATGTCTTACCGTGCCCCTAACCCGTTAGAGTAAAGACCTCAATCTAGAGATGGCGAGGTGGTGATATTTGCTGATCACATGAGCCGCGGCTTCGCACCGCCCGGCTCAAAATTCTTTAGAGATGTTCTGAACTTCTTCGATCTGTGGCCGCAAGACATAGGACCCAATTCCGTGTCGAATATTTGCAATTTTCAAGTATTCTGCGAAGTCTATCTTGGAGAAGAGCCCAGCCTACTACTCTTTAGGGAGCTGTTTTATCTGAACCGCCAGAACGAGTGTGCCAACGGGCCGAGCTTGGAACTTGGTGGAATCTCCATTCAACGACGGAGAGATTGCCTCTTTCCTTATGCTGAGCCCCCAAGCCATCCAAAGGACTGGAACCAGACATGGTTCTACTGCCAGGATACTTCTCCGGCTGACGAGAGCCCTCTGCCCAGCTTTCGTGCCCTGCGTCTGGAGCCAAATCACCCCCTGCCAGACAAACTATCTCAAGCTGAGCGTCAAACTCTGATCCCCACCATCAATAAGATCAAGGCTCTCCTGGGAAATGGCCTCAACGGCATTGATCTGGTCCGAGTCTGGATCTCTTGGCGGGTGATCCCCTTGAGCCGCCGCCCCGGCTTAATGTGTGATTACACGGGCCGGAAGGATGACCCTCTGCGGCACAGCCCCAACGATCTTCTTGAGGACATCGTGGACGACATGACCAAGTCTCTCCTGAATGAGAGCTTAGCCGATTGTGGGAGGACTGGCTTAAACCCCTTCTGCCAAGCTAACCTGGCTCCGGCGGTAAGCCACTTACCTGAACACCTTGGTTTTCCTTTTAATAGTTTTCATCTGAACTTTAAGAAATCTTTGTTGTACTTTTCAGGCTAATGACAAGTTCTGGAAGGTCAAATATGACCATGAGGCGGCTAAAAAAGCCAGGAAGGCTAAGGAAGCCGCTAGGAGAACCGCTCCCCGCAAGAAGGGAAGCAGGCCTACTGCCTCAGAGCTGCTTCAGCTAAGTGACAGCTCCGAGTCAGAGGTAACCCTTGTTTCGTCAGGCTCTTATTCTGCTTTTCGTCTGTTTTTTTAACTATCTCACTGACTTGATTATCCGCAGGATGATACCGGAGCGAGTAACCCGGTGACTGAAGAGGTAACTATACTTCCCTCCGACTCGGAGCCCTTGCCAAGGCCGAAAGTCCGAAGAGTAACCCGGAAAGTAAGATTTTCACATCCTTTAGCTTATCAAGATCCTCAATTTCTTTTGAAGCAACAGATTCATGAGAGCCGGAGACAAACCCGGGCCAACAAAGATGCAGACCTCTCCTCCGGCTTACCTGAAGCATCGAGGAAACGCCGGACCGAGGTTATCTCCAACTTATACCCTTTCCATCCTTTAGCGGGCGTTACCCGTCAACCGCTCAATTTGTCTGATTCAAATTATCAGGAAACTTCACCTTCCTCTGGTGACTCTATGCAATCCAACCTGCCGGCTTTCAAGACCGCCCCCGGGTAGTGATGATCATCTTATGCTGTGCTTATCTTTACTCATGCTTTTGTACTAACCTTTTGTCCTTTCAGTGCTCAAGCAAAGCTCAGCAAGAGGGCGAAGAAGAACAAATCGGTCGAAGAGACGGTCCTGACTGAACCGGAGGCTTCTGCTCAAGAGCCGCCATCTGCCTCAGCTCCTGAAGCCACCGCTCCAACTGACGAGCCAGTCATAGAGACTTCAACTAACCCGGAGATCCCCAGCCCAGCTCAGCCGGCCGATGACCCGGACGTTGTAATCACCCGGACGGAATTCGTCGAGCCGGGGAGACCCACTGTGCTGGCTAAATGCTCTTCCAAGGAATAGTTGCTAGAGCGCCACAGGGCCAAGCTGGATATCACCAACTATGCTAACTTGAGTATTGGAGATATCGTCTCCGGCTATGTTAATCAGGTGCACAACAGCCGGGACCTGGAGAATGACATGGTAAAGCAGATACAGCAAAAATCTGAGGGACAACTTTCTTGCTTACTCCATAGCCATCCTTACCATGCTAGCCCCCAAGTCTATTACTTATGATAGAATATGTTGTAGACTTAACTTCCGGCTTACCTTCATTAACCAGCAATTAGAAACAGAATCTTTCAGCATACATTAGCCCCCAAGTGCCAAGTGTCTTTGCTTGCAAGGTGCTTGGGACTTTAATGTTTCATAATAATTACTCAAACTGTAACCCGGAATTTGTATAGGTTGTCTGCAAAAAATTTGAAGCTGAAATCTCTGAGCTGAAGAACCGCCTGAAGACTCAGGAAACTGAGACCCGGAAGGCCAACGCCAAATTTGAGTTCAGTGTTGCTACACAAGAAAAGCTGAAGAAGAAATTTGAGACAGAGAGGAAGACTTGGGCTGAAGAGAGAGCCGCCTTGCTGAGCCGGGCCGAAAAAGCAGAGGCTGCTCTAACTGAGAGAACCGCTGAACTCTTCGGCTTAAAGCGCCATGTGTCACAGATGGTCTCCGCAATCTTCGGTAAGTCATTCTGCAAGCTTTTACCAAGTTTTCATTCTTTATATCTCATAAGTCCCCCTACTGTCTCCGGCTTACCTGACTTTGTTTAAACAGGTCCCAGAAGCTCCAACCTTAACCAGAATGTTCTGACTAAGCTGAAGGCCGTGTACACCTTGGTGGAGCAACTCTATACCGGGTCACAGCGTGCGTTAGCCGTTGTGGCCCTGTCCAACGAGGTTCCGACTCACCTGGCGGATGTACTCAGGCGGCTTGCCGTTCTTCCTCAGCGCTTCCAAAAGCTAAGACAGGCCTCTGCAAGAGCCGGAGCGATAGCTGCTTTGAGCCGGGCCAAGGCTTTTCTTCCGGAGCTAGACCCAGCCGACATCGCTCTTGGATACCCCAGCTTGAAGGAAGACGGCACCCCCTTCGACCAAAAAGACTTTGCTGCCTGTGTGAAGAGCGTATGCCCGGTGGCCACCTTGATTGGAAATGACACCGACCTGACCAAGTACCAGCCGGGCTACGACGCGGAAAATCAGAGGATCCCCACTCCACATTGTGAAGCCCTCAGCTTGATCCCACCGACTCGTAAGCACACCTTTGACCCAGAAATTGACCCGGCCGGTTTAATTGATGACGAGGCTCAATTTGAGGCTTTGAGCGGCATTGATTGGAAATCATCAACCTTCCAGGTCATGGAATCAGCCGGAGGAGCGGAGAGGGATGAGCGGGAGGCTTCAACTCAACAAGCATCTTGACCTTTAGGCGGGCTCATGGCCACACCTTAAAACAATGCCTCACCTTTTGGAATCGGGGAATCTCGTAAAAGAGTAGGAAAAATACTTAATTTTGTCGTGCCATCGTGCACGTGTTGAATGCTTAACTCCATTGAAACTGCTTCTTCTTATTCCTCCCGGTTATAATTGATCAGTTAGTTTCCTTAAGCTCGAATAGCTGTATTGAACCATCCTGCATAGAAAACAAGTCACAAGTCTCTAGGCGGCTTACCGCACTGAGAATCATAAACCTTATATATATAACCCGGAATATGAACAAAAGTCACCAAAGACTGGCCCTCAATTATATCTTTGATGTAACCATAATAGCATACTTACAAGCCTTCAAGTATACTTCCGGTTCCTGTAACCCGAATAATGAGGTTAAGATCTCAACTCCGGTTCACCAGTATCGGTAAGGCTTATTGCGTGTTACCAAAATTAAGCCGGCGGAGCCAAAACCGCCCTTGCCCGTGGTTGACATGATCAAAATAACTTGTTGGAAACCAAAAAATCCAAACTTAAGGGCTTTCTGATTCGAATACGACCAGAGAACCGTCCCAAAGGGGTTAAGCTAAGATTCGAATGCGATCATATAGCCCCCAGTGGGTGTGGCGTTGCCAATCAAGAGGGTACCGACAGCTATGTTCTCTTTGGTTTGAATATGACCCATGTTTGAACAGGAAGCCCCCAAATGACCTTAAGAGTTGTTTAACGACGCTGATTCGAATACGATCCACGTCGGTTCCCAAAGGGGTTAAGCTATGATTCAAATATTATCAAAGAAAACTCCCCAATGAGCTCGGCAGTGTGCCGATCAAAAGGGTATCGACAGCTATGTTCTCTTTGGTTCGAATACGACCTAAGTTTGAACAGGAAGCCCCTAAGTGATCATATTGTTTACGGCTAGATTCGAATACGATCATAAGCCGGATCCACCTCCACGTGACCATGTGATGTTGTAATGGAAATAACACGTTTTACCTTTGGAGGAGAAAAGGACAGAGGTCCTGCTTTATTATTTATCATAATATATACATGGCTATGGAAATATGTACATTATGAGAGCCGGTGGCTCAAGTGTAATAAGGCCGAAGCTGAGCTATGTTCCACGGCCGACGGGTCTCTTCCTCCGACTTACGTGAATCCTTGTGCTCCCGAACGTCGATAAGGTAGTATGACCCGTTGTGCAAGTTCTTGCTGACCACAAAGGGCCCTTCCCATGGCGGGGATAACTTATGTGCATCTGCCTGGTCTTGGATGAGGCGGAGCACCAGATCACCTTCCTGGAAGACCCGGGACTTAACCCGGCGGCTGTGATAACGGCGCAGGTCTTGTTGGTAAATCGCCGAGCGAGCTGCTGCCAGATCACGCTGTTCGTCTAACAAGTCAAGAGCATCTTGGCGCGCCCACTCATTATCCGCGTCACATAAGCCGCCACTCGAGGCGAGTCATGACGGATGTCACTGGGGAGGACTGCATCCGCTCCATAAACCATGAGGAAAGGCGTGTAACCCGTAGACCTGTTAGGAGTAGTATTGATGCTCCATAACACGGAGGGTAGCTCCTCCACCCAACAACCCGGCGTCCGTTGCAAAGGGACCAAAAGCCGGGGCTTGATGCCCTTCAAGATCTCCTGATTAGCTCTCTCAGCTTAACCATTGGATTGAGGGTGAGCGACTGATGAAACATCAAGTCGAATATGCTCTCGTTGACAAAACTCCTCCATGGCGCTCTTAGACAGATTGGTACCATTGTCAGTTATAATGCTGTGTGGAAAACCAAAGCGAAATATCACCCTTTTCATGAACTGAACTGCAGTGGCCGCGTCACACTTGCTAACTGGCTCCGCCTCAACCCACTTTGTGAACTTGTCAATTGCCACCAAGAGGTGGGTCTTCTTATCCTTGGACCTTTTAAAAGGCCCAACCATATCAAGCCCCCAGACC
Source organism: Triticum aestivum (assembly GCF_018294505.1). Classification (NCBI taxonomy): domain Eukaryota; kingdom Viridiplantae; phylum Streptophyta; class Magnoliopsida; order Poales; family Poaceae; genus Triticum; species Triticum aestivum. Next base: position 40,631,764 of record NC_057808.1, on the reverse strand, counting down.
GCAAATGGCCAAGTAATTGGAATTATCCTCAGCTCCTGAGCCGGCACATGAGCCCGTCGCGAGAACCTCTGGCAACCATCACATTTACTGACCAAGTCTTCCGCATCAGCATGAGCCGTCAGCCAATAAAAACCATGAAGAAAAGCCTTGGCCACAAGGGATTTTGAGCCGGCATGATGGCCACAATCCCCCTCGTGAATCTCACGCAAAATATCTTGGCCTTCCTCAGGGGAAACACAACGCTGGAAAGTTCCAGTGACACTGCGGCGATGTAGCTCACCATTGATAATTATCATTGACTTAGACCGCCGGGTTATTTGTCTGGCCAAAGTTTCATCCTCAGGCAACTCACCCCGGGTCATGTAAGCCAAATATGGTATTGTCCAGTCTGGGGTGATGTGAAGAGCCGCCACCAACTGTGCTTCCGGGTCAGGGACAGCCAAGTCTTCCTCTGTAGGTAACTTAACAGAAGGGTTATGCAAGATGTCCAAGAAAGTATTAGGCGGCACCGGCTTTCGCTGAGAGCCCAGCCGGCTTAGTGCATCAGCCGCCTCGTTCTTCCTACGATCGATGTGCTCTACTTGGTAACTCTGAAAGTGTCCAGCAATGGCATCAACTTCACGGTGATAAGCCGCCATGAGAGGGTCCTTGGAATCCCACTTGCCTGATACTTGTTGAGCCACTAGATCTGAGTCGCCAAAGCACCTTACTCTGCTCAAGCTCATCTCCTTAGCCATCCGAAGACCATGGAGCAAAGCCTCGTACTCAGCCGCATTGTTAGTGCATGGAAACATCAACCGTAGCACATAACGGAACTTGTCACCTTTAGGGGAAGTCAACACAACTCCAGCCCCCGAGCCCTCCAATTGCCTAGACCCATCAAAGTGAATAGTCCAATAGGTATTATCCGGCTTTTCTTCAGGCACCTGTAGCTCTGTCCAATCGTTGATGAAATCCACCAAAGCTTGAGATTTAAAAGCAGTGTGTGGTACGTATTTCAGACCATGAGGCCCAAGCTCTATAGCCCACTTAGCCACTCTTCCCGTGGCTTCTCTGTTTTGGATGATATCTCCAAGGGGAGCAGAACTAACCACAGTGATGGGGTGACCCTGGAAATAATGCTTAAGCTTCCGGCTTGCCATGAACACACCGTAAACAAGCTTCTGCCAATGGGGATACCGCTGTTTAGACTCGATGAGCACTTCACTGACGTAGTAAATCGGCCGCTGAACCGGGTACTCCTTACCATCTTCCTTGCGCTCCACCACCACAGCCACACTGACGGCTCGTGTGTTAGCAGCTACATACAGTAATAAGGGCTCCTTGTCAACCGGAGTAGCAAGGACTGGGGGCTTAGCCCGCTGTCTCTTAAAATCCTCAAAAGCAGTATTAGCAGCATCATTCCAGACAAAATCATCAGTTTTCTTCATCAACTGGTACAGTGGCATGGCCTTTTCACCCAAACGGCTTATAAACCGGCTCAAAGCAGCGATGCGGCCTGCTAGACGCTGGACGTCCTTGATGCACGCCGGCTTAGCCAGAGAGGTGATTGCCTTTATCTTTTCTGGGTTAGCTTCAATGCCTCTGTTAGAAACCAGGAAACCCAAGAGCTTGCCTGCACGAACACCAAAAACACACTTGGCCGGGTTAAGCATCATCTTGTAAACCCAGAGATTATCAAAGGTTTCTCTAAGGTCATCTACCAGGGTCTCCTTCTCCCTGGACTTGACCACGATATCATCCACGTAGGCATGCACATTGCGCCCATTCTGGTTATGAAGACAATTCTGCACACAACGCTGATAAGTCGCTTGTGCACTCTTGAGTCCAAAAGGCATAGACACATAACAGAAGGCTCCAAAGGGAGTGATGAACACCGTCTTCTCCTGGTCCTTAACTGCCATTTTAATCTGATGGTATCCAGAATAAGCATCCAAGAAACTTAAGCGTTCACAACCCGCCGTAGCATCAATGATTTGATCAATACGGGGGAGAGCAAAAGGATCAGCCGGACACGCCTTGTTTAAGTCCGTGTAGTCCACACACATCCGCCAGGTGCCATTCTTCTTGAGCACGAGCACCGGGTTAGCTAACCATTCTGTATGAAAGACTTCGACAATAAACCCGGCCGCCAAGAGCCGGGCCACCTCCTCACCAATGGATTTCCGCCTCTCCTCATTAAACCGCCGAAGGAATTGCCTGACCGGCTTAAATTTCGGATCAATATTGAGAGTGTGCTCAGCGAGTTCTCTAGGTACACCTGGCATGTCAGAAGGTTTCCATGCAAAAGTGTCCCTATTCTCACGGATAAACTCGATGAGCGCGCTTTCCTATTTTGGATCCAGATTGGCACTGATGCTAAACTGCTGAGATAAGTCACCTGGAACGAAATCAACAAGTTTAGTCTCATCAACGGACTTAAATTTCATTGCTGGCTCATGCTCCATGGTCGGATTTTTCAGAGATGTCATATCTGTCGGGTCAACATTGTCCTTGTAAAACTTCAACTCCTCTGTTGCACAAACAGATTCTGCATAAGCCGCGTCACCTTCCTCACACTCCAAGGCTATCTTTCGGCTGCCATGAACCGTAATGGTCCCATTATGACCCGGCATCTTGAGCTGTAAATATACCTAACACGGCCGTGCCATGAACTTGGCGTAAGCCGGCCGCCCAAATATGGCATGATACGGACTTCTTATCTTGACCACCTCAAAGGTCAATTTTCCGCCCTGTAGTTGTACTCCTCTCCAAAGGCCACTTCCAGTTCGATCTTACCAACTGGATAAGCCAACTTACCAGGCACCACACCATGGAAAACAGTATTGGACTGGCTGAGGTTCTTATCAATCAACCCCATACGACGGAAGGTCTCATAACAAAGGATGTTGATGCTGCTGCCTCCATCCATGAGCACCTTAGTGAACTTATATCCTCCCACCTGAGGAGCCACTACTAGGGCCAGGTGACCTGGATTATCAACCCAAGGACGGTGATCCTCCCTACTCCACACAATAGGCTGCTCAGACCATCTTAAGTAGCGTGGAACCGCCGGCTCAACAGCATTCACAGCCCTCTTATGAAGCTTCTGATCTCGCTTACACAGACTGGTGGTAAACACATGATACTATCCACCATTGAGCTGCTTTGGATTGGTCTGGTATCCCCCCTGCTGCTGTTGATGAACCTGGCTGGACTGCTAATTAAAGCCCCCTTGAACATTCTGAGGATTAGGATTTGAGCCGCCGCCCGGGCCATGAAAGCCGCCAGCGCCTGAGCCGCCGCCCGAGCCGTTTTTGCCATTAAAGGCATTGGAAGTCTTAAAGGCCTTCATGATCGCGCAATCTTTCCATAGATGAGTAGCTGGCTTCTCCCTAGAGCCATGCCTTGGACAAGGCTCATTCAACAACTGCTCAAGCGTTGGGCCTGAACCGCCGGCTCGGGGAGGTGGCCTCCCCTTACGTTGCTGGTTGTTACCCTGTGAGCTGGCATTGGCCACAAACTCTATGCTGCCATCAGCCTTACGCTTGCTACCTCCTTGGTTCGCCGGGTTATGCTGAGGACCCTTGCCATTGCCGTTCTTCTTTCCCTTTCCTGTCCTTTCATCATCTGACGCGGGGTCCTTGGTACTATCAGAGTCGGCGTATTTGACGAGAGCCGCCATCAGTGTACCCATATCATTGCAATCGCGCTTGAGCCGCCCGAGTTTCATCTTCAGGGGCAGGAAACGACAATTCAGCTCCAACATTAGGACTGCAGAGCCGGCATCCATCTGATCAGATGAATGTATTATCTCTTTGACACGGCGAACCCAATGGGTTGTGGACTCACCCTCCTGCTGTTTACAGTTAGTCAAATCCATAATTGACGTAGACTGCCTACAGGTATCCTTGAAGTTTTGGATGAACCGGGCTTTCAGCTCAGCCTAAGACCCGATAGAATTCGGTGGCAGCCCTTTCAACCATGTGCGGGCAGTCCCATCTAACATCATGGTGAAGTACTTGGCCATTGCTGCTTCGCTGACCTCGAGCAACTCCATGGCCATCTCGTAACTCTCGATCCAGGCTCCGGGTTGTAAGTCAGCCGTGTAATTAGGCACCTTCCTAGGCCCTTTGAAATCCTTGGACAGACGTTCATTGCGGAGAGCCGGCACCAGACAAGGGACGCCCCCAGTCCTCGTAGGTATACCCGCATCGATGGAAGCCGTCGGATAAGCCGGGGGTGGCTGGTAAGCCGTCAACTGAGGCACCTGCTCCGCCTCTTGCCGTGCTCTGTCTTGGTCTACCACGTGAAAGGCCCCGTTATGAGCCGGGCCGTGGCCAGGAGGCAAGTCATGGCGTCGGGCATTACTTGAGCCGGTCGCTGAGACCATGTGTCTGCTATAACTCGGGCTCCGGCCTGGGCGAGGGGTTGAATGAATCCTGTCCCGGCTATATGAATATGCCTCTTGCTGCGGCAGGGCCATCTGAAGGAGTTCTCTGACCCGGCGGGTTTCAACCGCCATTGGAGAGTCACCATCAATTGGGAGAGCCGCCAGCCGCGCCGCCGCGGCGACCATGTTTTCCAACGGGTTAGCATAATGACCCGGTGGTATTGGCACGTACCGAGGCGGGGCAGGGTTCACCCGGGGAGGTCCCATCACTTGGGGCTGAATTGGCGACCCAGCCCCGGGCACTATGATCTCTGGCGGGTTACTAGAACCTGCACCCGGCGTGTTGAAGAGGTTTCGTGGAACATAAACCGGAGGGAGTCGAGACTGAGCATTTTGATGCCTCGTTCTCATGACCTCATTGGACGCGTTTTGGTCCATCGTGAGCCAGAAAGACTGTGCCTGAATCAGCTGAGTCTGGGCGTCGAGAGCCGCCCTCTCCGCAGCCATCCTGATCCCTTCCGCCGCCAGATCCTCCTTGGCCTTTGCTAGATCCAACTTTAACTGCGCCACCTCCGTGTCATGCTGAGCTTGATCCGCCGGGGCAACCGTAGCGGTTAGCAAAGCCGTCATCTTGTCTGTGAGATCCATCATCACCTGAGCCGGCGAGGGCACAGGGCTTCCTGACCCGGCGGCGGGGCTTTGAACAGGTTGTGCGCCGGCCATAAAGATTCCAACCCGGCTTGGCGGCTCAAAGGGGTCCGGAATACTGTCGCCATCGGAACAGCCCCTGAGCCTGCCATCTTGAAGTTGATACAACGAGTTTGATTCATCCGTAGACGACTCGTCGTCAGAACCGGCGGCCGCCTCATCACCAGATCCAGATCCTTCAGAGAGTCCTCCATGGACACATCCCACGAAAGCATGCTTCAAGGCAGGTAGAGCTCGGGCAGGTGGTGCACGCTGGGCCGTCTCAATGAGATCGGCGCAAAGATCCGGCTCAGGGCCCGGCTCACCAATCTTGCCAATGAAGACATGAATTCCGCCGAAGGGGACCCGGTACCCGTACTCGATTGAGCCGGCGTCGGGGCCCCAGTTTGCATCGTCAATGTAGAGCTTGCCGCGACGACTCTTGGTCATCCGGCCCACAGCGTATCCCTTGAGCCCTTCGAAGCTGCCCTTCAAGAACTCAAATCCACCGTGCGCTAGCCCCACGGTGGGCGCCAAGTGTCGAGGAATTGTCACGGCAGATGTCCTCGTGCAAGGACTTAGTCATGGAGCCATCGCAGCTAGGAAGCTTAAAGGGGTTAAACGGGACAAGGAACACGAGGGTTATACTGGTTCGGCCCCTTACGGTGAAGGTGAAAGCCTACGTCTAGTTGAGGTTGTATTGATTAGGGTTTCGACCACCAGGAGCTAAGCCGTCCTGCCTGGTTATCGAGGTTGTCTTACTCGTCCTTAAACCGCCGCCGGGTCGTCCCTTTATATAGAGAGGTTGACGCCCAGCGGCCCTCAGAGCCCCGGCCGGCTCATAACAGTGTCCGGCTCGGACTCTTAACTATTCCTGCCTTACACTACAAGTTTCACCCTTACGGCGGTTAACACTATGGGCCTCAAGCCATCTCCGGGTCTTAAGCCCACTATTGACCCGCCGTCTTCAAGTTAGGTACTGGGCTTCACGTACCATCTTGAGTAACCCGGCCCCTCTTGGGCGGGTGACTCTAATGGTTATATCCTCAACAATACCGGTATTATGTTCCTTGAGTTTGCGTTCCTTACGCGGTTGGGTGATTTATGGGACCCCCTTGACAGTTCGCCTTGAATAAAACTCCTCCAGCAAGGCCCAACCTTGGTTTTACCATTTGCCACCTAAGCCTTTTCCCTTGGGTTTTCGAGAGCCCGAGGGTCATCTTTATTTAAACCCCCGAGCCAGTGTTCCTCTGAGTGCTGGTCTAAACTAGAGCCACTTGCAGCGCCACCTTGGGGAAACTCGAGGGCTGGTTCTAGTTGTACGTCGTGTTCATCCGGTGTGCCCTGAGAACGAGATATGTGCAGCTCCTATCGGGATTTGTTGGCACATCGGGCGGCTTTGCTGGTCTTGCTTTACCATTGTTGAAATGTCTCATAAACCGGGATTCCGAGACTGATCGGGTCTTCCCGGGAGAAGGTTTATCCTTCGTTGACCGTGAGAGCTTATAATGGGCGAAGTTGGGACACCCCTGTAGGGTATTATCTTTCGAAAGCCGTGCCCGCGGTTATGAGGCAGATGGGAATTTGTTAATGTCTGGTTGTAGAGAACTTGTCACTTGACTTAATTAAAATACATCAACCGTGTGTGTAGCCGTGATGGTCTCTTCTCGGCGGAGTCCGGGAAGTGAACACGGTTTGAGTTACGCATGAACGTAAGTAGTTTCAGGATCACTTCTTGATCATTTCTAGCTTCGCGACCGTTGTGCTGCTTCTCTTCTCGCTCTCATTTGCGTATGTTAGCCATCATATATGCTTAGTGCTTGCTGCAGCTCCACCTCATTACACCATCCTTTCCTATAAGCTTAAATAGTCTTGATCTCGCGGGTGTGAGATTGCTGAGTCCTCGTGACTCGCAGATTCTACCAAAACAATTGCAGGTGCCGACGATACCAGTGCAGATGACGCAACCGAGGTCAAGTGGGAGTTCGACGAGGAATGTGGTCGTTACTATGTTTCTTTTCCTGATGATCAGTAGTGGAGCCCAGTTGGGACGATCGGGGATCTAGCATTTGGGGTTATCTTATTTTCATTTGGATTTGACCGTAGTCGGTCTATGTGTGGATTTTGGATGATGTATGAATTAATTTATGTATTGTGTGAAGTGGCGATTGTAAGCCAACTATCGTTCTCCCATTCTTGTTCATTACATGGGATTGTGTGAAGATGACCCTTCTTGCGACAAAACCACAATGCGGTTATGCCTCTAAGTCGTGCCTCGACACGTGGGAGATATAGCCGCATCGTGGGCGTTACAAGTTGGTCATCAGAGCCATCCCCGACTTAGGAGCCCCCTGCTTGATCAAATCACTGGCGTTGTTGAGTCTAGAACAAAAATGTTTTGAGTCTTAGGATTATATATATCGGAGAGTAGGATTGTTTTTACTCCTTAGTCCCTTCGTCGCTCTGGTGAGGCCTCCTGACGTAGAAGTTTTGACTCTTCTCTCCTCAAATTTCACTAAATTTTTTTTATCACGCGGGTATCTTGGAATCGTTCCGATGGTTTTGTGACGAGAACATTGTTCTTGGTGCCTCCTGACATTTAGGCGTTGTGGCAGTGTCCCAGGGAGTTGAGCTCCAAGGTTGTCGTCACAATTTTATCGTTGTAATTCTGGAATACCTGAGTTTCGCCGACATCGAAAATCTCTTTTATGCAGTTGTTGGTGAGATCACCTCGACGCCACGCAGTACTGGGGCGGGAGTTCGGGAGTATTGCCATAACTCGTATAACGGATGCTTTTCGAAGGTTGAGGTACACGATTTCCGAAGGTTTCTTGGTTATGTGTTGACGGATGGATACAGCTGGATCTAGGGATTGCTAGTTTGGGTGATATATTTTGTGTCCCTTGTATCCCCAACACTAGATTGCATAACCAGAAAGTTTCGGGAGTTTATAGGTGGGATTCAAGTAGCTCTTAGCATTTCTTCCCGCAGATATTTGGTTTGTGATTGGGTAATCCTTACCACTTATTTGTTCCACCCGTACCTTTTATTTTATTCATCAATCTCTTATCAAGTGGCTTCTCACCTTAATGGAAGTGTGATGATTTACTATGGAATTCATTCGTTCATCCTCGTTCGAATGTTTATTGTGAAGACTATATGTTGCAATTTCTATCCGTTGATTCAACTTGTCTATTTATCTATCAAGATGCTAACGGATGTCACCCTCTTCAGGATGGCTCCGCCAACGCGTCAGAATCCGGAACGCAATGAAGGGAGTCAGGCGAACCCTCCGCCACCACCTCCACCTCCGGAGGCATGGCAAGCTAGCATGGCAGCCACCAACGCCAATGCTCAGATGATTTTGCAACTCTTGCAAGAATGCACCCAAGGGCAAGGCAATCAAGGAAATCAAGGCCAAGGCAACAATCAGCCTCACTTCGCTACCCTCAACCAGTTCCTCGCAAATCAGCCCAAGTCTATCAGCTGCTGTGCCGAGGCAACATATGCCGATGATTGGCTCGTGGACATCAACAAGCATTTTGAATGTAGCAATGTCAGGCCTGAGGACTTTGTCAAGTTCGCTTCTTCTCAACTCAAGGATCAAGCTGCCGAGTGGTATCAGCAATACAAAGATTCCAGAGGAGGTCGTGTGATTACCTGGGATGATTTCCGTCGAGACTTCAAAGCTCACCACATTCCACAAAGTGTTGTTGAGAGCAAGCGTGAGGAGTTCCGCAATCTCAAGCAAGGCAGCATGTCCGTGTATCAATACAATACTCAGTTTTAGAAACTCGCTCACTTCGCTAAGCAAGACATTCCTGATGAAAAGAGCATGATCTATCAATTCAGAGGTGGCCTCAGAGAAGATCTGCAATCACCTCTCGTGCGTTTTGAGCCGACCAAATATGATGATTTCTACAACATGGCACTGAAACAAGAGGCTGCTCAGCTCAAGTGTGAGGCTTCTAAGAAGAGAGTCAGGGACGCAGTTCAGTCTTCTTCTTCCTCACTAGTGGCTGCTAAGCAACAGAAGTTCTGGTTGCCTCCTCCTCCTCCGTTTTGTCAGCCTTACCAGCAGAAGAACAAAGGTGGCCATGGATCTTCCCACCCACCCAACCCTGGCTATCAGAGCAAGTCTCAGAATCAAGCTCCAAAGTCGAATGCTCCTTATCATCGTCCACTCTCAGAGGTGACTTGCAACAAGTGTCAGCAGAAAGGTCACTATGCTAACAAGTGCTTCAACCAAAGGCGCCTTCCGCCTCCTCCTCCTGTGAGATCTTCCAGCAATGCAGTGGTCAAGCATAATCCCAAGTCTGCAAAGGTGAACATGATGAATGCAGCTCAAGCGGAGGAATCTACTGATGTGATAATGGGTAATCTCTCAGTTAATGATATTCCTGCAAAAGTCTTATTTGATACTGGTGCATCTCTTTCTTTCATTTCAAGACCTTTTGTTGCCAAGCATGAGTTTGTGATGGAAAAGATTCCTATCCCGTTGAAGATCGTGTCCCCGGGTAAGCAAATGTCATCTAATAATTGTGTCCCAGATGTTTCCATCAAGATGGGAAACTATAAATTTCTGTCTAAACCAATTGTTCTTGTTGACTCGGATATTGATCTTATTCTCGGGATGGACTGGCTTTCTAAGCACAAGGCTCAACTCAATTGTGCTGCCAGGGAAATTCAATTGACACATTCTTCTGAGGATGTTATCATCTATGCCGCTCGTGATGAAACCATTCGGTTATTTTCTCTCAATGAGAAGGGCGAATTGGATGCTATTTCTCAAATTCCAGTCGTTTGTGAGTACCAAGATGTCTTTCCAGAAGAGCTTCCGGGTATGCCTCCTCACCGGCCAGTTGAGTTCGTTATCGATCTTGAGCCTGGCACTGAACCCGTTTGCAAGCATCCATAAAAGCTTGGACCCAAGGAGCTGAAAGAATTGAAGAAACAGCTTGATGAACAAGAGCGTCTGGGTTTGATCAGACCGAGTTCATCTCCGTGGGGTTGTGGTGTTCTTTTTGTCCAGAAGAAGGATGGCACGGACCGACTTTGTGTCGACTACCGTCCATTGAACAAGAAGACAATCAAGAACAAGTATCCACTTCCCAACATCAATGAGCTATTCGAGCAACTCAAAGGTGCTAAAGTATTCTCCAAGCTTTACCTTTGTATGGGTTATCATCATATTCGCATTCGTGAAGAAGATATTCCCAAGACAGCATTCAGAACAAGCTTTGGTTCTTATGAATATACTTTCATGTCTTTCGGCCTTGTCAATGCTCCTCCAACATTCTCTCGGATGATGAATTTCATCTTCAACCCTTATACCAATGAATTCGTCCTGGTGTATCTCAATGATATCTTGGTCTTCTCCAAGAATAAGAAGGATCATGCCAAACATTTGCGATTGGTGCTCGACAAGCTCAGAGAGTATCAATTCTATGCGAAGTTCTCCAAATGTGAGTTTTGGCTCGATGAAGTTCTTTACCTTGGTCATATCATCTCTGCCAAGGGCATCGCGGTTAACCCCGAGAAGGTGTCTGCAATTGTGAATTGGGAACCTCCTTAGAATGTCAAGCAGCTCCGTAGTTTTCTTGGTCCTGCAAGCTATTGCCGAAGATTCATTGAGAATTTCTCTAAGATTGCAAAGCCTCTTTCCAACCTCCTCCAGAAGCATGTGAAGTATGTCTGGACGCCTGAGTGTGACGTTGCTTTCAACACTCTCAAAGAGAAACTCGTCACAACTCCTGTCTTAACTCCACCTGACGAATCCAAGCCATTCGAAGTTTTCTGTGATGCTTCTCTTCAAGGTCTCGGTGCTGTGTTAATGCAAGAGAAGAAAGGTGTGGCCTATACCTCTCGTCAATTGAAGCCCAACGAAAAGAACTACCCCACTCACGATCTTGAGTTGGTGGCAGTTGTCCATGCATTAATAACATGGAGACATCTCTTGTTGGGAAGAAAAGTGGACATTTTCACCGATCACAAGAGTCTCAAGTACATCTTCACTCAGCCCAACCTCAACCTCAGGCAAACTCGATGGGTCGAAATGATTCAAGAGTACAATCCGAGTATTGAATATACTCCAGGCAAGGCCAATGTCATTGCAGATGCTTTGAGCGGGAAGGCTTATTGCAACAGCTTAATTCTCAAGCCATTCCAACCGGATCTTTGTGAAGCTTTCCGCAAGCTGAATCTCCAAGTTGTTTCTCAAGGCCTTCTTGCCAACCTCATAGTCTCTCCTACTTTGGAAGATCAAATTCGTGAGGCACAACTCCTGGATACCATGGTGAAGAAGGTGAAACGTGGTATCGACAAGGGTCTTTCCAAATATAAGTGCTATCGCATTGATGACAGAGACACTTTATTCTTTGAGGACCGGATTGTGGTTCCTAAAGGTGATCTAAGGAAAGTCATTATGAACGAGGCACACAATTCTCTTCTTTCCATTCATCCTGGAAGTACGAAAATGTACCATGACCTCAAGCAGTCGTATTGGTGGACTCGAATGAAGCGAGAAATCGCTCAATTTGTGAATGAATGTGATGTCTGTCGAAGAGTGAAAGCAGAACATCAACGACCAGCTGGTCTCCTCCAACCTCTTGCTATACCAGAATGGAAGTTTGATCATATCGAAATGGACTTCGTGACTGGATTTCCCAAGTCCAAGCGCGGAAATGATGCTATCTTCATTGTCATTGACAAGCTTACAAAAGTGGCTCATTTCCTTCCAATCAAAGAATCTATGACAGCAGCTCAGTTGGCAGAGCTGTACACCTCCAGGATTGTCTCCTTGCATGGCATTCCACAATTGATTTCTTCAGATCGTGGAAGCATCTTCACTTCTAAGTTCTGGGACTCCTTCCAGAAGGCCACGGGCACCAACATTCGCTTCAGCACAGCTTTCCATCCTCAAACTAGTGGCCAAGTCGAGCGAGTCAATAAAATCCTTGAAGATATGCTCAGGGCTTGTGTCATTTCCTTTGGCATGTAATGGGAAGATTGTCTTCCATATGCCGAATTCTCCTACAACAACAGCTTCCAAGCGAGTTCGGGCAAGGCCCCATTCGAGATTCTATATGGCAGAAAGTGCCGTACTACTCTCAATTGGTCAGAGACTGGTGAACGCCAACTTCTTGGCAATGACTTAATCACAGAGGCTGAAGAAATGTGTAAAGTCATCCGTGAAAATCTCAAAGCCGCGCAATCGCGCCAGAAGAGTTACTATGATAGTAAGCACCGTGATGTGGCTTTCGAGATCGGAGACCATGTCTACCTCCGCGTCTCTCCAATGAAAGACACTCGTCACTTCAGTATCAAAGGGAAGCTTGCCCCTAGATACGTGGGTCCTTTCAAGATCATTGGCAAAAGAGGCGACCTCGCCTATCAACTGGAGCTTCCCTCCAACTTCGCGAATGTGCACGATGTGTTCCACGTGTCACAGCTTCGCAAGTGCTTCAAGACTCCTGAGCGCACCATCAACTTCGAAGAGATTGATCTCCAAGAAGATCTGTCTTATCATGAGCACCCCGTTGCTATTCTTGAAGAAACTGAGCGCAAGACTCGCAACAAGTCAATCAAATTCCTGAAAGTGAAGTGGTCGCACCACTCCAACCGAGAAGCCACCTGGGAATGCGAGGACCACCTCCGTTCTGAATATCCGGAGTTCTTTCAGTCCTAGATCTCGGGACGAGATCCTCTCGTAGTGGTGGAGTGTTGTAACACCCCGGATGTAACTTTCCATATTTTGTAACTCCAACTCTTGCCATTTTCGGCTATGTGTTATGATATTCCCTCCGTGGTTGGGTTCTGTCTTTCGTTTTGCATTTTGTTCATGTCATGCATCTCATATCATGTCATCATGTGCATCTCATTTGCATACGTGTTCGTCTCATGCGTCCGAGCATTTTCCCCGTTTTCCGTTTTGCAATCCGACACTCCCACATGCACCGGCGCACCCCCTCTTGTTTCTTTTCGTGAGGGGGTGTTAAACATTCTCGGAATGGACCGAGGTTTGTCAAGTGGCCTTGGTACACCACCGGTAGACCACCTGTCAAGTTTCGTTCCATTTGGAGGTCGTTTGATGCTTCAACGGTTCACCAGGTAACCGCAAAGTCCTTTTGTGTGTTGCAGTAAAAAAACCCTCCTAACAGCCCAATAACCCATCTAAGGCACCTCCATGCTCTCGGTCGTTCGATCACAATCGTGTGGGCGAAAACCGCACTCCATTTGGAGTCTCCTAGCTCCCTCTACCTATAAAAACACCTCCCCCTCCGAAATTTTCGCAGATCAAACCCTAACCCTTCGCCCTCCGCCGCCACCGGACACATCCCACCGCCGCCCGGCCTCTCCCGCGCTGACACGTGGCGAGCCGCCGCCGTCCGCCGCCGAAGCTCGCCAGGCCCGGAGCCGGCCCCCGCGGCCCGGGACGCCGTCGCCGCCGCCGCCTCGCGGGCGCCCGACCCCCGCGCCCCGCGCCGTCTCCCT